>NW_010118340.1:11390-25000 GCF_000699245.1 Pterocles gutturalis | reverse complement strand
AAGATGGCGGGGAGGGGGGTGCGCGGCTAATTCGCTGCCCTGTGCGCCGTAGCCGTGTTTCTGACAAGTTATCTTTATAGAGAAAGTAACTGATTACACCTAGTAATGTGTGTTAGTGTATTTTTGTTACTGTATGTTTCCTGTAAGCAGCTTTTTTTACAGTAGAATAACACATTCCACCAGCTTTTACAGTGGGGCAGCTTGTAGGTTAATGTATTTGCCCGAATTGGAAGCAGAGTGGGGAAAAATTAAGAAATAGGACCCCTTAATTGTTAAACCTGCCTTAAAGGTGGCTTACAAGAAAGATGGCGGGGGGGAGGGCTCTTGATCAGAGGGTGTAGTGAAAGGATGAGGGGGAACGGGTTTGAGCTGGAAGAGGGGAGATGGAGATGAGATCTTGGGAAGAAATGTTTTCCTGTGCGGGGGGTGAGGCAGTGGCCCAGGGTGCCCAGAGAAGCTGTGGATGCCCCATCCCTGGAGGGGTTCAAGGCCAGGCTGGATGAGGCTTTGGGCAACCTGGGCTAGTGGGAGGTGTCCCTGCCCATGGCAGGGGGGTTGGAACTGGATGATCTTTAAGGTCCCTTCCAACCCAAACCCTTCTGTGATTCTGTATCAGACTGCATGTTGCCAAGGTGAACAGTTAAAACTTGAGGAGATTCTGGTGTTTTTTTGTGCCATACAGGTGTAACTTCATATTTCTGTTCTGAAATGCTGTAAATGAAGAGGGTTGTGTGAATTCTGTGCTAAGTCGTTGCTGGAAGTGAAGTTAGAGCTAATATAACAAATGTACTCTGTGTAGATTAGGAAGACTGGCCTTGGGACTGCTGAGAAAAACTTTTTAATCACCTAAGGTTTGTTAGATTTACCCTTGAAGACGGGAACATCCTGGGTATGTTTGGAGCAGTCAGACAAGTTAGTGAGTAGCACCATCCAAAAGTGACCAGTCTTCATTTTAATATAATTATAATGCTAAAAATCACACCTCCAATTGTCGAGACAACACTCTTGAATTAAGACCCCCACCTACCAAGCATGCTTAGTCAATTTAAGGAACGTTGAGCTTTTAAATCAAAGCGCGAAAAGAACTGACCAACTGCAGTTAAGAAGAGATAAAAAGTAACCAATTATAGTTAGAAGGATGTGGCAAAGTAGACAGAACTAGGATTTTAAACTGTATAAATACACAATGTGACTGAAATCAGGTGTGCTAGCTTTGTGGAATTACCACCTAGGACCCATCCCTGCCCAGACATGAAATAAAGCAATGCCTGCTTCTTAATATGACATCATACAAGACAGGGGCAGCAGCTTTGCAAAAGAAAAATTATCTGGGATATTGTGATTATCTGGGATATCCAGTCTATTTCTTAATTTTTCCTCACTCTGCTTCCAATTTGGGCAAATACAGTAACTTACAAGTTGCCCCACTGTAAAGGCCGGTGGAATGTGTTGTTCCACTGTAAAAAACTGGTAATAGGACACATATGGTAGTAAAAATACCGTTGGAGAAAGAAAGAGTCTTGTTTTGGTGTGATTCCCAGACTTCATACAGCTCAAGTGAGAGCAGATGAATCCCACCCAACATCCCCCAAATGCGACAGACTAACTGGACTTGAGGGCGCTCCAGCCTTCCTTGAATCGCAGCTGAAAGACTCAGTGGGCAGAAAAGAGGCCATTTTGTGGTGCAGTTGTCCCCATGGCTCCTTGCTTCCTGAGATGGTCCGCCGGACAATGGATTGCTGGGGGATGCACCGAACGCTGGAACGTTAGAGAGGGGATGCCCCGTGTCCCATGTCCAGCACGGAGGCTCCATGAGATACCCTTTTCCCTCTCTTTGCCGGTATTACTGGCAGAACGACCCTGTGCTCTCCGGCGCTAGTCAGATACCAGATGAGAGGGAGTATGATGAGGATGAAGAAGGCTTTGGGGGGATCAGAGGGGAAATCCTGCTCCGCTCCTGTGCTGTCATCTTGATTATCTGCCTTGTCTGCTTTGCTCGAGTAAGATATTATTTAATTCTGTGTTTTCTGCTGACACCTGCTGGCCTTTAGCAGAAGGTTATTGTGGGCCTTATACAAAACTTTCCTGCCTAAAAGGCTTTCACAACCTCAGAAGTTATTATTTATAAATATCTCATGGAATTATGTCACTGATAGAACTGGTCTTTAATCTCCACGTATAGGTAGCTGATTGTATCTCTCCCAGTACCCTTCCCATCCCCTTCTTGTTATTACCAGTTACAATTCATCTGTGTTCTCAGTGTCCTAAAATACAAAGGTAAAATATGGTCTGATGGAGCGTGTGGTATGTTATAAACTGCTGTGTGACACAGACACAGGAAATCTGGGGACAACCCTGGCAACTTGAGGGTCTTGATTTCCTAATTGAAGGAAATTTGAGTTGGAAATAAGTAGCTCCACTGCAGTCAGTGTTATGACACCTGGCATACAGCTGCAGATTTTCCAGAGAGGTCAAAATGAGGGTTCTGCTTCTAAAGTGATGCCAGCCACATCACCAAATGGTGAGCTACATAGTGGAATCCCTACTCATTCTTTATCCAGGGTATTCCCAAGGTGCCTGGCGGATTAGGAACATGGAAATAACCCATTACTTACAGAAATAATAGTTCTCTCACCAGTAATCCAAAATTAATTCCATTATAGCCAATTAACTTTGATCACCCAGGAGATGAGTTGCCGACGGAGCCCTTCCCCATGTCAGTGTTACAGAAGAAGAGGAGAAAAGAAACATTTCTATCCAAAAGTGAAATATATAAGGGATTTCTGAGGAATATGGGCTTGTTGAGAGCCTTGGCAGAAATGGCGAAGGCGTGAGCGCTCCTGTCCTGGCTGCGTTGTCCTGGGGCAGGGGCTGGCACTGCTCCTTGTGCTGTAGCTGGGTGAGGATCAGTCAGCCTCGCATCCCAGAGCCTCTCTCACAAGCTCAGGCACGCTGTGAGAATTAACAACATGTGAGAATTAACTAACTGTTCTAACTAACAACATCCGTACAATGTTATTTTCCTGAAACAGACCCTCCAGAAAGCCCAAGATAAAAGATTATGTTCTGAGAAAACAGAGAGCAATTCAAAAGGTAAATATGAGCTTTTTAAGTGATGGGTAGGGTTAAAAAAAAGCACTGCAGAAAAAGGCTGGGACCCTGTGAGAGAGCAGGAGGTGATGCAGAATGTAAGCGGAGAAGGCAGAAGGGCAGCACAAGGAGAGCTCAGTCCAGCGTGGGTCGTCTCCCCTCTCTTCCCCTTTCCTATTGAATTGCTGAACACTTATTTTGAGAGGACGAGAGACAAGAGGGACAGCAGGCACGAGTTCATACGTGCTCTGCGGTATGGCCAGGACAGAGGCTGCCTCTTCTTTATGAACTGTGATAGGAGAGACTACTACGCTATATCTTGGTTGCAAGAACCCTTTTTAGACAGGGGCAACAACAGAGGATCTGGACTTTACAGAAAATAACTGACTCCATTTAATTTGATGACTTTTGAGGCCTTTTTACTTGGCAGGGGAGTCGTATCCCTTCTGGTGCTCTTGTCAATGACACCACAGGCGAACTGTCGATCTATTGACTTTGAAGCAACAAGACAAAGTTTGGTTAGACAAGATTCATTTAACATTTTACTTCTTAATGTGTCAGCAGGGTGTTTATGATTCACTGCGTGATACCACAGCCTCTCAGGACTGTGCAGGGAGTATGTCCCACCCTGCGTGTGTTAGTCTGCCAGGGCCCTGAGACTGCTAATTGCCCTGACCCGGCTCAGGTAGGGCCCCCACCCACACACCCTCCTCCCCTTGCTGCAGGAGCTGCTTTGAAGCTGAGGCCATTTGTTTTGGTCCTTGTTTGAGCTGCACGATGGGTTTGGGCTTGTAGCTCTTGACATCCTGGCTGTGGACCTGCTGTGTGACTGTGGACTTCCCTGAGGATCTGGATTGTGGTTGTTCCTGGTCAGTGCCACCAGACCTGCTCTGCTGCTCTCGTTTGGGTCCCATGGAGCCCTGCTGCTTGTGGTGAGCTCTCTGCCCCTGCCTGCCTTACTGTCACCTTTCGCATCTGGCTTGCTGTGGTGGTGTGCCACTTTTCTGGCTGCTCCCTGATTTGCTCAGGTGTTTTGGGCCCTGAGTGCTTGTCCTGATTTCGGCTGGGACATAGTTCACTTTCTTCACAGTCACTAGTGAGAGGCTGTGTTTGCGTTTGTGCTGAGGAGAAGCTGATCACACACTGATGGGCAGAGCTGCTGCCAGGACAGTCAAGGACTTTCCAGCTTCTCTGCTGTGCCCGTGCCTGCAGGGGCAGGAGGAGCTGGGAGGGAGCACAGCCCCAGTGACCAGCCCAGGATTCGACCTCAGGGTTAGGACTGAGACCCAAACTGGCCAGTTACATATTCCATATCATGCACGGCATGGCCAGTATAGAGGAGGATCTCTCTGGAAGTACTCTTCCTCTCTGGGTCATCTCTCTCTGAGTTGCCCCTCTCTCAGAGTCATCTCGCTCTCTCAGTCAGCTCTTGGTCTTTCAGACACTTGGGCTCTTATCTTTTCTCTGGGATTGTGGTTTTGGGACTCTCCTTGCTCCGGGATCATTAGCCAGGAACAGGCTGAGCCTTGGTCATCGAGTGGTGAGCAGTGTCACTGTGTGTCACTCATTTGTATATTTGTATATAGTACTATTATTATCATTATTCAATATTATTGTAGTTTAGTTATTATATTGTTCATATCTCAACCCACAAGTTTTTTTTTCCCCTCTACCCCTTTAATTCTCTCCCCCATCCCTGGGAAGGTGGGGGGCAAGTCAGCGGTTGTTACAGTGTTTTGCTGCTCACCAGAGGTAACACTAACCTAATGCCGGTCTAACCCCAGCTCAAGTTTCCTATTAGTGGGTGAACAATCCAACACTTGGAGAATTCTGCTTCAGAATGTAGGGTTCTGTAGCCCCTTTGGTGGGGATTAGGAGTGGGTACAAAGCCTTGGCCTTAAATGCAGCTCTTTAAATGCGATGGGTGGAGGCCCCAGATGAGTCTGGTCAGGGCACTCAGAGCTTCTTGGTATATTTTAGACCCTGACATCATGTTTGGCGGGATCTCTTGGCAGCCTTCAAATCCACGCAGGATGTAGCATGAGTAATGAAGCAAGGTATAATTTTGCCCTAAATTAAGTCCCTCCTTCCTGTTTTCAAAGAGTGCATCCACAGGAGGTGGTGTGGACAGTCTGTCGGTTCATTATGAAATGTTGAAGGCCATAAGCTACAGGTGGGATTTGACTTAAATTACTGTAACACTAGCAGCAGGAAATTCTCATGATGGTTCCTGTCTCTTAGGATAAACTCACATTAATTTACGGTGAGGGGAGTGGGGATCTGCTCATTTCCCAAGGACAGCGTTAGGTTAAACCTCAAAGACCTGGGGACTCGCAGGAATATACCTTATCTCCCTGCAGAGTATATTTCTCCCCAGTGTGCCCCCCAGTTACAACAGATGCAGGATGACTAATTCCTAGATGTCAGAACAGGCAGAATCCATGCCTGAGGCCCTTTTTGTTCCCAAAAACAAGGCCTGGCCTTACAAAACACTTGCTTGGAGTCTGCTGTGAACCCGTGACAAGAAGCTGCAGCCCCGGCTGCGGAGGGGTAGGGTGGGAGTGGAGATTGGTGGAGGCTCCTCAGGAAGGTGCTGACAAATATTGAGAGAGGTACAGGTGAGATCCTCTTGGGATTGTCAGATATGTCCTTTCCTCAGACTCCTGAGGTTGATAACAGCGTAGCGGAACTGTCTCCCTTCTGTCCTGTGTTGGTTCCCAGGAGCCCCATCGGCAGGTATTACAGCAGAGTCAGCACCTGGCTCTTCCTCAATAACATTTTTAACGGAACGAGCAAAAAGTGTATCCAGCAGCCCTCCAGCTCGACCTGTTGTTCTGGGACAGGCATAGTTGGGTGTTGCCACAACCAAAGGCTCCCAGAGCTCAGCCAAGAGACCGCCCATCGCCGTTACTCCTACAGCGTAAATAGCGACGACTCAGCTATCTGGGCACCTTTACGGAAAACTAACAAGATGGAGGCAATTCCCCATGGAGTGGGACGTAGACAGAGTCTGGCACAAGAGCAAAGGGACCCAGAGAGCTAGTGGATCAGGGAACAGCCCTGCAGGCATGGTAAAGCTGAGATGACCCAGCAGTGGCTGTTCCAGCACTTCTTCAAACCTGTGCCACCTCTTCCCGAGAAGGATAATTTGTTAGAAGATGATTTCTGGCAAGCCTGTCCAAGGAGAATGGTCTAGCTGCCAGCCGAGCTCTTAAATTCCTGTTCACCCAAAGCTTTTTTCTGCTCCTTGCTGTACAACTTGCTTTCATGTGAATCTTGCTGCAGCCTTAATTGGCTTGAAGCACTGGCTGGATTTGTATGAAACCATCCCAACTGAAGATTAATTTCAATAAAGAATGTATTTAAACTTTCTGGCTTGTATCTAGAAGTGTGTAACTTGTATTTAACAGCAAATTTATAGGATGGCCTTGGTAGGCAAGAGCCAGAGCCTGCCTGCTGTCACCAGAGTGATTATTTCATCCAATTATTTTGAGGAAATAATCACTCAAGTTGAGTATTTTTGCTGGAGTGAGATCTTTTCTGCTGGCTGCCTCTTTGTAACGATGAGTGGGCGACTAGAAATTTATAGTAGGGGAAAAACCCATGACCAAGAGTCAACTGGTAGAGCTCTTTGTCCGCAGTGAGAGCTGGGATGACATTCAGTTTGACTGTTTTCCTCTCCGTAGAAGAATGTGTAAAAGGGCACCGAGGAGCTTTGTGGGGAAAGCTTTGAAAACAACTCTTACTGGTTTGAATGCGTCAGCGGAAAATATTTTTTTGGAGGTGAAATCAGCCTCCTATCTGTTGGTTGCCTTGAAAGCACTGATAAATGTGAGAACGTAGTCGCATGGAATAGAGATATATTTTATCTGAAAAAAAAAAGGTTTTCTTAACAAGTTCTGTATAAATTCACCTTTGCCAGGCTGAGTTGAACTTCACCTCCAACATGAAGCTGATTTTGATCTTCAGTGCCCTCTTCGGGGCTTCCTTGTGCCTGGAAAC
The DNA here is from genome assembly GCF_000699245.1 of Pterocles gutturalis. Classification (NCBI taxonomy): domain Eukaryota; kingdom Metazoa; phylum Chordata; class Aves; order Pterocliformes; family Pteroclidae; genus Pterocles; species Pterocles gutturalis. The sequence goes on along the minus strand of NW_010118340.1, from coordinate 17,908 downwards.
TTTTGTTGGGTGAGTTATGCTTTTACGGAAGACTTTTCATTTAAGGCCGTATTTTCCAATTGTTGTTTTTTCACAATCTTAACTTTACAAAACCTGCTTGGGGCACATTCCTTGATTGTTATGACTGACCTGTCTTGTGGCTGTGGTACTCTGGTATTTGAAGGAACCCCTCTCTGGTTTCATTTGGGTTTTCTAAGGAGAAGGGCCTAGCTGCAGAGTTGAGCTCCTAAATTTACGTTCACCCAAGGCTTTGTTTTGGCTTTGGCTGTGCCTAGGGAGCAGACTCAAGCCTTGATCTGGAGCTGAACCTCGCCACAAAGCTCAAGCGTTCAGCTTGACGGATCTGGTCTGGCACAAAGCAGAGTTGAAATACCAGAACCTGGCTTCAGATCGGAAAGATGACTAGTTTCTCTTTGGTTTTGAGCTTTCTTTTTTCTCTTTAAAGGCTTAATCCTCTTTAGAACATTTCTAAGCAACTTGAATCTTTATTTCTGACCTTTTTCTGTACGTTGCATTGCAGAATTATCTCCTTCTGGTGTATTCCTCACAGTCTTACTGACTGTGTAAGAACCTTTACAGAAGATGATAAAAACCATAACAGATACTTCCTGAGGTGTAGTGAGCACTAGATTCCAGTGAGTAAATCTGTATATGAAGATGTAAGGATTAAGAATAAGAAATAATACATATAATTTACTAAAACGCTAGGATTTGTAAATTTGTAAGATGTTTTGATCATCTAATCTAGGCTCTGGCATAACACACACTGGATTCTCGTTAATTCATTCCTCAGTCACATCCAGTATCATGGTTAATGACCCTCATCTCTTCACAGAAGAATCCACTCCAGAAACAAATCTTATGGTGGTGGAGAATCCAACAATAAGTTATTAATGTGGCAAAGTGCCTTCAGTGTTGATTTAACTTGGTCCATCAGAAGAATCTTACACCTCAACTGGCCAGACTGGGGAACCTGGTGTTAGTGGGTGTCTCTTCTCAGCAGCTGAGGCCACACCACTAAATAAACACACACATAACTGAGCTCGTATGCCAAGTCCCTTGTTTACCTTGTTTTAAGATGTGTTTTTCCAATTCCACAGTTATTCATGTCGATTTTTTTCAGTTCTGCTTGCAGTGGTGCCAGCAGAGCAGCTCGGCCAGGTCAGCGTATGGAATTCTGTGGACTTTTGTTCTCTCTCCAACCGTAGCCAAAGGCAGATGCATAGGGAAGAGAATGAAGACAAACACACGCTTTAACCACCAAATGCCATTTGCAAATGCAGGATTAATGCTCGGCTCACTTGCAGTAAACCCCAGGCTACACAGCGAAGGAGCACATCGGTGCTTTTGCCTATGGCATTGACCCCGGGCTGTACTTCCAGATGATTATTCACCGTGGCTTCCAGGTTTCCTTCAGAATCCCCCCCTGGTTCTCCAGAATAGGAGCTACTGTCCCCCAACTGTTGCATTCCCTTGTTGTTCATAGATCCTTTTGTAATTTCATAAAAGTGTTGGGTGGAAGAGACCTCCAGAAGTTTTCAGTCCACCCTCCTGCTCAAAGCGAGGCATGGAGCTGTTTTCTCTTATTGTCATCTTCTACCCCTATCAAGAAGAGTTTGTAATTTTTTTTTTAACTCCCCTCCAAGGAGTTGTAGGCTGCAATTAGATCAGCCTGAACAAGCCCGGGCTCATCAACGTCTCCTCCTGGTGCTGTTTGCTTGTACCTGTTTTACCAAGCAGCCTGGAACATGATGGAATTGAATGGGATATATGTTTTTAGTGATGTAAAAACCACACTGAGACTGTGTGCTGTGATCACTGTGTGCTGTACGATGCAGTCTACGTTAATCGCTGAGGTTACCTCTGTAACCGGTGGAGTGAGGAACTTGCAGAAGATGATTCATTCCACCTGGAATGGTGCAAGCTGCCCTCTGATGCTATCAGCTTCTGAGAGCACAAGGAAGTTTGTCAGCTGTCTTTGACTAAACTGAAGAAATAAACCCCGTATTTAGTGTTTGGTTTTGCTCCCCAAATATTTGATTATTTGCAAACTCAACCAGAATTTTTTTTTCCTGCAAGTTGTTGACAAAAAATAACTGCTAGATGCAAGACAGATCCTTGTAAGCAATTAAAAACTCATCCACTTGATGTCTTGTTTAAGATGAACTCTTTAAAATTGCCATTTAACTAGTTACTAATCTAGTGCGTGAATAGGAGGCTGGCCCTGCAGGTTGTTGGTGAAACTCTTGGGTGACACTAAGCCAACGGCATTAAAAAAGTCTGTATCGGCTGGTAGCATGCCAGTAACTACCCACCAAATTCATGATCTTAATAACAATCTAGTTCAACCAGATTCCTTTTTGAGATGGTTTCTAAAGACTTATTGATTTATTGCAGGCATCAGGTTCTCCGAATCAAGACAAGAAATGAGGAGGAGCTTAAGCAGTTACAGCTTTTGGAATCACTGGAACACCTTGAGGTATGCTGTGACCACAGAAGCATTTTTTAACATCTCAGACTGGGGTAGGACTTATCAGGGTAGGACTTTGCATCACGTTTGGAAATTTTGTCCCATACGGTGGCGTCTCCCATAAGTAAATTTATTGTCTCAGTACTTGGTGTTTGATCTGCAAGTTCTAATACCAGCCTGGTTTTGAGGAGTGCCTGCATTCACATTTTTTTCTTCCTGGATTTACAAGCATATTTGAATTGATCTGCTCTTAATCGTAGTATCGAAAAGCTTGTCTTTAAAGTGGAGATGCTAATGTTTTTGTGCTTATTTCCCAGCGTTGTGGGAGGAATTTATTAGTTACAGTCTACACTGTATGGAAACAGGAAAAAACACTATGAAATTCTAGGTTATTACTGTTCTATTGCCATTGGTGAGAATTTTTATTATCACTTTTGTTGTGGTTTGACCCAGTTAGCAGCAACAAATATCACACAGCCACTCACTCATCCTCCTGAGGATGGGGGAGAGGATTAAAGGGGTGAAGGGAAAAGATACTCATGGGTTGAGATAAGAACAACCCATGAGAGATGACCCCAAAAGAGAGGGGTGGCCCCAAGAACAAGAACTTCCAGGGAAGATCCTCTTCTATACTGGCCATGCCATGCATGACATGGAACAGACCGTGGGCCAGTTTGGGTCTCAGTCCTAACCCTGAGGTCGAATCCTGGGCTGGTCACTGGGGCTGTGCTCCCTCCCAGCTCCTCCTGCCCCTGCAGACACGGGCACAGCAGAGAAGCTGGAAAGTCCTTGACTGTCCTGGCAGCAGCTCTGCCCATCAATGTGTGATCAACTTCTCAGCACAAACCCAAACAGCCTCACACCAGCTGCTGGGAAGAAAGTGAACTCTGCCCCAGCCGAAACCAGGACAACTTTCTTTAAAAATATTGATTTGAATAGTATAGAAACTAGAATTTAGGAAAGCCTTACCAAAGGAGAAATAAAAACAATGGGTTTCATATTAGCTAATACTGTAATATGGAGATTTTTTTTTTGAAACTCTTTCTGGTAAAAGGGAAAATAGTAAAATCATCATAGAAGACTAAAATTTCCTCTTGCTTATATGACTGAAGCTCTGAAGTCAGTGAAAATGCTGACTTCAGCCTCCTGCGAACCTTTGTTGTTTTTTTTGTGAGTTTGTCACGTTCATTGATACAAGGTTGTGGTGAGGCCAAACTAAAGAGTGGAGTGTGCTGCGAGCATGATGGGGCTCAGTGCTGAAGGAGTCATTCAGTTTGGGAGAAATCAGCGTTTCTAAAGCTTTAGAAGAGCTGTTTGCAGGACACTGTCCCCAAACCAAATCCATTTTCCTTTCTCTTTCCAGCTTGATTTCTGGATAAGTCCCTCCACCCCTGCCTTCCCCGTGGATGTGCGAATCCCAGCTAACAATGTCCAAGCAGTCAAAGCCTTTCTGGAGTCCTGTGGGATTGAATACTCCATCCTGATCGAAGATCTGCAGGTGGGCAATGCCATTGGCACTTATTTAGCTTTTATATACTTTGGAAAGAAATAGTGATTCACAATCTGGCCTCATTCATTAACGTGGACTCTTCTATACTCTGCTTTCCATGAGGTTCTCCCCTTATTTTTGTAGTTTGTGGATTCATTTCTCAAAGACGAGCTGTGGGTCACTGCTGTGCTTGGAAGCTGTGGAAATCACTCTGCAGATGCTGTTCAAGACCATGTTGAATAGTGACATCAATAAACTCAGAGGGTCCATAGAGCTCTTCTGATAACCCCTGAGGAATTTCGTGTGGTCTTTTGGCCTCAGACATTTGGGAACCACAACACTAAACTGTGTTAAGAGAAGTTCAGAATCATAATCCAAAAGCACCCACCACTGTGTGACAGAAAAGTCACCCTCTTGGGCACTAATCCAACGTTTGTCAGGAGCAATAATCCCAAAATGGCACCTATAATAGCATTAACTCAGCAGAAACACTGCCTTTTAAATTTTTTTTCCCCCAAGTTTTCCAGTGCAGTTCTTGTTCATCTTAACAAGCATTTCAAACCTAATACTGACCATTTAAACACTGATATTCCTGCCCACGTCGCTACAGAAACGTTCAGCAGAAGCAGCTGTTTCCTTCATGGCTGTGGGAAGTTTGGGGCTGGGGCTGGAGTCTCCGTTTCGTTACTTGAGATAAACATTTGGTTAGAAGTTTGAAAATTAAACACTCTTTTCTCAACATTTGAATGGCTTCTTTTAGGTTGTTCTAGATAAAGAAAAGCAAGATATGGCCTGCAGTCAACCAAGGGATCGCAGCAGGAGCAGCTTCAACTATGGAACTTACAATTCTTTAGATTCTGTGAGTACTTCAGCTCTGGGGAAAAAGGATTATTTTTTCCTGGCCTTTTTTCATGCTGTCTTCAATCAGTCATCCTATATTAGAATCTAAAAATGTATTTCCAGCTTATTTTGGCACATGGTTTTGTTTTTAAATGTATTAATTTCATGGTCACCACTCTCCCTGGCAGGATGTTGGAACAGGCCAGTGTTGATCATACTTTCTCATAAACTCTTCTGCAGAGTTCTGTCAAAACCTTTCCTTCTGACCCTCAAGAGAGATTGAGAAATAAATGAATCTCGAAATAGGGAAATACAGGAAAACCAGTAGCTATCAAGCAGAGTAAAAGGTATTTTTATTACCAGAAGTTCTTAAATAGGGGTTTGAACTCTTTTTCTGAAATAAGTAGATCTTGACGATGTAGCAGTGCTTCCTTCTACTTTTTGATGTTAGGAACAGCACTGACTACCCTGAAGACAACAGAGTAATGAAGGCACAAGGAGAGAAAAGTAGATTTCATCGGGCAATACTACACATAAACGTAATGTAAGTGGCATCACGACTTTTCATTTCAGATTTATGCAGAACTGGATTATCTCGCGTCTGAGTACAGCAGCATTGTCAGGAAGCTCCAGATTGGGGAATCCTATGAAAAGCGGCCTTTGTATGTGCTCAAGGTAGGACTTATATCACAGAATGTGTGCATACATGTGTATGCATAGATTAATCTACACACACATGAAAGGTACAGCACAATTCAGTCCAAAGCATCTATATGGGATGTTCTTGACTAAAAGGCATCCGTGAGAGTTTTAAAACTTTCTGTTTTGTTTGACAGTTCAGCACCGGAGGAAGCGACCGTCCTGCAATCTGGCTTGATGCCGGGATCCATTCCCGTGAGTGGGTGACCCAAGCGAGTGCGATATGGATAGCTAAAAAGGTCACTTCAGCTGGGATTGATTATTTTCTTTATCTTGAGAATACCTCTGACTATTTAAAAGTATATCACACCTGTATGTGTTTAGCCAGCTCTGCTAACTCTCCTTCACCCCTCTTAAAACACTGCTGACTCCAGAGAGAATATGGCAGCTGTCCAAACAAATGAATGAAAAATCTGTGTGTTGTTAGAACAGCTGGGAGACGTTTAGGTAGACAAAATGTAGTAGCTCAGGTGAAATTGTTGAGGAGTTATACAAATAGCGAGGATTTCTTGAAGATTAGTTGCTAATTTGGTTTTCCAACACAGAGAAACACTGTGTTGCTGGCTACCTTCCGCAAAAGTGCCAAAACTTCCAGCTCTGCATAAATGAGTGTTTAAATTCTGCTGAAAATGACTAAACTGCCAGAGGAGCGCAGCACAGTTGTGTATTTCCAGCCTGGCTAATCCATCTCAATCTTAGTGCCAGCCTTGGCCCATTCTCCATGACAGGCAGGAGATAATTTTGTTGCCCTCTTCCATGTCTTCAGAATAACATAGTAAAACAGATTAATTGTCCTCTCCAAGCTCCAAGTCTAACGAGGAACTGTTACAGCCAGCAGAGAATTAACGTTTCTTGTTTCCCTGCCCTGAAAGGCAGGCTTGCCTCTGTACCTAGCTGTTAGAGTGTAAGTGTGCGGGAAAGGAATATGCTGATAATCACGACGTACCATATTGTCTCTGCTTAGATTGCCTCCGACTATGGGCAGGATCCATCCGTCACCTCTCTGCTGAACAAAATGGA
>NW_010118340.1:5176-11359 GCF_000699245.1 Pterocles gutturalis | reverse complement strand
TCCTGCTGACAGTCGCAAACCCTGATGGATATGTATTCACTCACACCACCGTGAGTAAGCACGCTGCGTGTCTGAGCTGATTTAGAAAGCTGTCATGCTCTTCCAAGACAACAATCAATGTGAGGGAAGTAGGCTCTGAAAGTCCATTTCCTAATGCCGTAAGAAGGAGTTACAAAAGAGCTGGGCAGCCAAAGATACTAATTATTTGTCTAACCTGTCTTAACCCACTCTAAATTCCCCAGCCCTTCGATTTTTGTCTGTTGGCCCATCTTGGCAGTGAACCTATCGAAAATAATCTTAGCCTTGTGCCTAGGATTGCTTCCTGGTGAATGGCAACTATTTCTGGGGAGCAGTTTTAATGCAAGGACCGAGATTTGCTCCTTTTTGAAGCCATAGTGTGTGTTTGTTTTAGAATCGCATGTGGCGCAAGACCCGCTCCAAGAATCAAGGCAGCCTGTGTGTTGGAGTTGATCCGAACCGCAACTGGGATGCAGGTTTTGGAGGTAGGAATAAAATCTCTGGATTCTTGCTGTCATTAAGAAGAAAGTTCCCTTTCAGGTTCCCAGATCCTGTTACAAAGGACCAGCAAGTGCCTTAATATAAGGGACTCAGAAAGAAAATTTAAGGCCTTGCCTTTGACTGAAGATGTGTTCTTAGGAAGCCCGGCTTTGCGTTGGTCCTCTTTGACCCAGTGTGAATGCCAGTTCTTACAGGTTTGCCTTTGTTCCCTCTTTGCACCAACAGGTCCAGGAGCCAGTAACAATCCCTGTTCTGACTCTTACCATGGGCCCAGCGCCAACTCGGAGGTGGAAGTTAAATCCATCGTCAACTTTATTAAGAATCACGGAAACATCCAGGCCTTCCTCACCCTCCACAGTTACTCGCAGCTCCTGATGTACCCCTATGGCTATAAATGCACTCAACCGGCAGACCACGCCGAGCTGGTGAGACATCCTAACTTGGCTTTAGCTTCCTCTGTTCTGTCCAGCTGGTTTCTCTAATCGAGTATATTGTCAGGATAAAAACAAGAGGCTAAACTCTGTCGTCCACAACAGTAGCCATCCGTGAGAGTGAACAAAAACCCAGAGCAATGCCTTTAAAAGAGAACTTTTGGTCATATGCAAACCCATGGCATCCACACCCATTCTCAGCCCTCTTTGCTCATCCATGTTTCTTTTTTCTGCTTTAATGACAGCATCACAGCTGTAATATCTTTGATAATAATATCTCACAAAAAAAAAATTCAGGTGGGAAGGACCTCTGGAGGTCTCTAACCCAACGCTCTGCTGAAAGCAGGCAGGCTTTGGAATCAGAGCCAATTTCAAGATCAGGTCAGGTTGCTTAGGGTTGAGTTTTTATTTGGATTTGTCTGAAGACAAATCCTGCAGCTTCTTTGAGCCCTTCACAAAGTTTCCTCACTGTCACGGGGATTTTCTTTTTCCCTAACACCTAAATGCAATTCCCCTTGTGGCAATTTGTTGCCGCTTTTTTACACCTCTGGGAAGAGCTTGGCTCTCTTTTCTCTACTACCACCTGTTACATCGTTGAAATGAGCACAAAGCTGACCACTGAGTACTGGAAGATCTCCAACTGCCTTGGGATTTTCTGGTATGTCTTGAAATTTCCCTTGACAAGACGGTGAGATGAAACACTGAATGATCAGATCTAGAACCTTCTCTGATTTAATTCCCCTGCAATTTCACCTCCCAAAGATACTGTGGAAGCTGTGTGTGCTCTCACTAGTATGAATGATTAAGAGATGGATTGATTTGGCACTAGTCTATTGTGGGGGTGAAAAAGGTTGGAAATTTTCTGAAAGATTGTGGAGATTTCCCTGAGTATGGTTCAGGTTGGTGAAATCTTAACATTTAATCTCATCAAGTGTGGCTACTTTCCAACTCGTCCTTCATCTTCTCTCCAGGATGCCTTGGGAAGAGCTGCGGCCAGTTGCATTCAATCCCTGTACGGCACCACTTTTACTGTGGGGAGCATTTGCACGACGATCTGTGAGTATTTTCCTAGTCTGAGATTTTATGGGCTGCCCCAGGGCAACAGGATTTGTCCCCATACAAAATCTCTCCCTCTTGGAAGCTTCTGTAGAGAGACACCACCAGTCAAACATGAGAGCTGAGTGTTCACCTAAAAACCTAATACTTATCCCTCACAAATATAAAAAGCAGGACAGAAAAACGCAAATCAATCCTCTCTTCACCCCTCTGGCTCTTCTCCTTTTTCAGACCAAGCCAGCGGAGGCAGCATCGACTGGAGCTACGATTACGGCATCAAATACTCTTTTGCCTTCGAGCTGCGAGACACGGGTCGCTACGGTTTCCTCCTGCCAGCCAACCAAATTATCCCGACTGCAGAGGAGACCTGGCTGGGTCTGAAAAAAATCATGGAGCACGTACGAGACCACCCGTACTAAATGCTGGGGTGGGAATCAGCTGTCGGTAGCAGCAAGCTCATAAAATCTTCTTCCTTTGCTGTTCTCGAGGCAGCACCTGGCTGAATAAAAACCCTGTGTGCATTCCTCCTCCAGCAATACCCGTCTGCGTATAAAAGATGTTTCATCCTTGTCTTGTTCACTGCATCCCTTGGGAGGTTTTTAGGACCCAGTTGTGGTCCACCTCGATGAGATGCAGTAGGAACAGTGACAAGAGGAGGATGGAAGCTTGTGTGGCTGTTGAGATGTCGGAGTGACCTCCGGTGAGATGAGGAGAGCGGGCTTTTTCCCACCTGGATAAACCAGAATTCAGCTGAGGGACTTGCTTCAGCACGGAGGCCAAGGGGAAATTAAATGTAAGAGCAGAAAGATGTGCTGGGAAAGGAGGAGATGCTTGTCCCCTAGCTCCTGACTGCTGCAAACCGTCCTGCCTCATGCCCTCTGCAGCTCCATCTCTTAGTAAACACAAAATATATTTGCTCCGAGCAACGCTAGCTCTTAGCAGCATGTTGAAATCCTGCAAACCTCCCAGTAACCCCCTCCTCACAACCCACCTTGTCACCCGTGCAGAAACGGGCTCCACGGTGGTGAGGGTGCAGGTTTTCTGAAGTATTTTTGGAATTTGTGGATTGAAAGTTGGTGTGAACTTTTCAGAGCTGCTGAAACACTTGAATGATGAACTAGATAGTCTAGAAAGTTAATTACAACTGCAGTGTAACTATGGCTGGGGGAATTTACATGAGTATTATCTGCTCGGGTAGTGTCCAGTGGCTGTTCAGAGAGGACAGGGAAGAATTTTTTTTTTTTTTTTTTTTTTTTTTTGTGCAAAACAACTCTGTGTTGCTCCTCTTCTAAACTTGGGGCCTGCAGCAGAGTTCCCTTCGAGGCAGGATGGGCTCGTGCTGGGGCCTGATGTTAAGCAGCATAATCCAGGCTGTGAGACTAATTAAAGGAATTTAATTTCCTTTAATGAGCCAGGCCACCGACTGCTGGCAGAAGATGGGGTCTCCTGGCCTAATCTCCCCATATATTTGTCCTGCCCCTTTTCTCTCTCCAAGATTTACCCACTGGGCACGGTTAGAGGGAGGATGGAGGTGGGAAGACGCCTGCTCTCACCCAGCAAAACCAGTTTGTGGTCCCTCCAGAGCCTGCCTCCCTCGTTCTGTTGCTCAGCCTGCTAATTTCTTGGGGATTAAGAGCAAAGAGCTCAGGGCCATGCACGGGGCCACTGAAGGATCAGTGATTAGCAATCCCTGCTGCTGTTGCAGCGATTATGGAGTCTAACAGGTTTATCTCGATGTCCTGTGATCCCCCCAGCAGCTGGTGAGTTACTCACTCCTCCTGAGCTTGACAGGAGAGCAAACACACCTGATGTAGTGGGTAAAGTGTTAGTTCAGACTCAAAGGACATGAGTTGGCAGGAAAAAAAAGGTAAAGGTGAAGGTGAGGCATGGGGAGGTACCGCATGGGTTTATTTTTGGGTTAAGTGGAGCTGTTTTGGAAAGAAAACTTGAGCGTGGGGCAGCCGGTGCTCCCCACATGTGTCCCCATCCCCTCTGCTCATGGCCCTGGGCAGTGGCACCTGCTTCCCAAAGTGACCCACCAAAATCATAGAATCACAGAGTAGTTTGGGTTCGAAAGGACCTTCCAGATCATTGAGTTCCAACCCCCTGCCATGGGCAGGGACACCTCCCACTAGCCCAGGTTGCCCAAAGCCTCATCCAGCCTGGCCTTGAACACCTCCAGGGAGGAGTCCTCCAGCTGGCGATAAAAACACGCCCAGGACACATGGTTGGCTCTTGGACTTGACCAACCTGCTGCCACCAGTATGTGGACCTTGTGGGCAGGAGCTGTGGAGCCTGAGGAACCTCAGCCGGGGTTGTAGACCTGTGGCTTCGCCCCGGCTTTGAAGCTCATTCCAACCATCTTGAGGCCACCTGGCCCCTCTTCTTCTATAGTGCCTGGCTAGAGGACAGCTGCATCCAGTTTTTGGATCCCTGGCACCAAAGAGACCTGGAGCAAGACCCATGGAGGCCACCAAGAGGAAGAGGAAGATGTGCCCCATGAGATACCGAGGGAGATTTGGCTTGGAGATGAGACATCTTTGGGGTGGGGGGACCTAACAGGGACCTTCCCGTCCCTACGAAGAGGTTATGGAGAAAACAGAGCCAAGCTCTTCACCACAAAGCATGATGGGGGAGATGACAGCATCAGCTGAAGCAAGAGAGAACCAGGCTGGACACCAGAAAATGCTTTTCCACCAGGAGGATGGTCCAGCAGTGGGACACGTGGCCCAGAGGGGCTGGGCAGCCTCCATCCTTGGAAGCCTCCAAGACCCACCGCGGAGGGACCTGGTCTGCCCCTAGAGCTGACCTTGCTTTGTCCAGAAGGTCACAGACCTCCTGCAGTCCCTTCCTACCTCTGCTTGTGATTCTGCCCCCAGTGAGGACCTCCACCCTGGTGTCACCAGGCAGGACCAGCTCACTGACATTGCCAGTTCCGCACTGTGAAGCCGTAACGGACGCGTGACCATGGCACTGTCCCCATGGTGCAACCAGAGGGACAAGCTGGTTTTAATGGGGAAAAAAACATCAACAGATGTCTGCTAAAAAACCGACCGAGGTGGTGTCTGCCAGCCTGGGAACTCAGCCCGGGAACTCGGAGCATCCTTGATGGGCGCGGGCGGGAGCTTGGGGCCGTCGTAGATAAACACACAACAAAGACACTGCTGTAACCTGGGGAACAAAGACGCTGCTATAACCTGCGGAACAAAGACACCACTATGACAAACTGACCTCCTCAGACAGCAGAAGTCAGCAACGGCCGCTCCAGGAGCTGCTGCCCTGCGCCCACTCGAGTATCTACACTAAACACATGAAAAATAACTCGCTTTCTACCCAAAAACGAGCTGCTCTTTCTCTTTCTACCCCAAAACAAGACACTTTTTTTCTCTCTCTCCGAGCATCACCCCAAGGTGAACGTCCCTGTGTGACCCCTCGGACCCTCGCCAGGGACGCCGGGCTCCGTCATGCCCGTTGTCTTTGAAATGACGCTTCATCCATCGTCAACTGTCCCCACTCCTGGGAGTGGTTTGATGAACGGTAATAATTTGATATACTTTGATTTTTTAAATATATATATAGATGTGTGTATAAGTAATTAATCATAAAGATATGTTTGCTTTTCTGCTAGTAATTTTGTAGTAACTTGTAATATACACATGCTTTACTAATCATATTTATTCTTGACTTACTCGGTCACCTGTAATAAAGAAATTCCTGGAAACAAAGCGCCGTGTCCTTGTGTGCTCCGGGGTCCTGTGACCCCACTGTTGCCACTGCCTGTGGGTTGGGTGGTGACTGTGACCACGACACCTACTCGCACTAAGCTGGGTGTGTGGGCACGCATCCTGCCCGGCCGCCCACGGCAGGACCCGACGTTATCGGATCCTCCCTAATTTGGCTGCTCTTTTGTTGACTTTGCCAACTCAAACGAACATTTGGGCTCCCCGGAGCTGTTCCTGGCTCAATCCGTTTGTCACTGCCGGCTCTGTTGGGGACAGCAGATGTGGCCTTGGTGAGAAGGTCCCACGAGTGCCCCCAGAGCAGTCTAGAGGGGGGACTATATATGCCCTCGAGGGCTGAAGCTCATCTGCGTCCGCTCACCATGAAGATCCTCCTGGTCTTCACCGCCCTCATGGCAGCCGCCTGCAGCAAGAAGCCTTTCGTGGGGGGAGTCCTG
>NW_010118340.1:256-5165 GCF_000699245.1 Pterocles gutturalis | reverse complement strand
GGCTGGTGGGGCACCCTGGTGGGGATGGGGACTGCGGTGAGAGATTCCTGGTCCCACCTGTTCTCCTTTGGGATCAACAAGAAGGGGGACATCCCAAAGGACAGAAATCCAGCAGCTTTTGCCATGAGGACACCAGGAATGGTTTCACCCCAGGTTTGGAGGAAGGTTTTGAGCACGCAATGGGTAGAAATTAGGGGATGGTGAATCGTGAGGGCATCACCCCGAGCTTTGCCAGGGGAAGGACTGTCAGTCCCCAAGATGGGGAAACCTCAGTTGCCAGTGGTGAGGCAGTGGCCCAGGGTGCCCAGAGAAGCTGTGGGTGCCCCATCCCTGGAGGGGTTCAAGGCCAGGCTGGATGAGGCTTTGGGCAACCTGGGCTAGTGGGAGGTGTCCCTGCCCATGGCAGGGGGTGGCACTGGGTGGCCTTTAAGGTCCCTTCCAACCCAAACCATGACATAGGCAGAATATATGAATATGTCAGATATTTCCTAACATTTTTTGACATCTCATGATCCAAGGAAGGATGAAGACCACCCTGGGCTCCCCGACACTTGCTCTTTTTGCCATTGTGGCTATTCTGAACCTACTTTTTTCACTCTTGACACCAAACCTCCAACAACTGATGCACTTTCCAACCCACCGAGCCCATGTAGACCTTTCACAGCCTCCCCCAGCTCACGATGGGGCCATGTCAGCGCTGGAGCTTCAGCACCTTTTCTCTCCTCTCCATGTGCTGATGGTTCTCCCTCCCCGCAGGTACCAGGTCCTCCGCGTCACGGCCCGCGACGAGGAGCAGATCGCCCTGCTCAGGGTGCTGGGGGAGCAGACAGAGCTGCAGGTGAGCGGCCACGGGTGCCCTGAGCATCCCTCCTTCTTTTGACCTCGCATCCAATTTTTCTTCCCCTTTTCGAATACATGTAACTTACAGTTACATAAATATAATGTTGAGCTTAGAGCACCCTGAGCGCTCATGTTTCAGACAAAGCGAGAACACCCCAACCACTGCAGCATGTGTAAATGTCATTGCGTTTTTGTTTTTTTTTTTGGCTTGAATTATGACGTAATTCTTCTCCTGCTGCTTTTATCCTGTTTGAATCTCAGTGAACAATTTAAGCAGCAGAAGAGAGAGGGGTGGTGGGGAACAACATCTGCACCCCAAAGCTGACCTAAGGAGATGCCTCTACAAAATTAAAGAGCAAAACCAGCGTGCAGGGTCTCTGGTGTCTCATTGTGTCGGCTCAGATCACAAATATCCATCAGTCAAAGGGATGTTTGCAGCCAACAAGCAACTTGGGCTGAAACTTGTTTGTGTAGAAGATCCATGGAGTGAGCCAAATGGACCCTGACCCGTCCTGCTACCCCTGTGTGGCCCAAAATTTGTCCAAAGACCTTTTTAGATCCTTCGTGGAAAGTCTTCTGAGACCCCTTTTGGTGCTGGGAAGCTCAGCAGATGAGCACCAGCATGGGACAGGGCCAAGCTCTCTCTTCTCCTCCACACCAGCTTGACTTCTGGCGTCGCCCAAGCCATCCTGGACTCCCAGCCGACCTGCAGGTGCCTTTCCTCAACCTCCAAGAAGTCAAAACCTTCCTGGAATCCAACAACATTTCCTACAGCGTCATGATCGAGGACGTGCAGGTAAGGGCTGCAGTGGGGAGCGGGACGAGCTCCTGCAGTTCATTCCCAAGAGAAGGTCCAAGAAGTTGGAAACCAGGAGGAGAGGGAAGAAGAACCCAACTCCTGCTCCTCCCAGACTGTTTGATTTTTTTTTTGCCTCCTAAACAGAAATTATTGGATGAAGAAAAGAAAACCATGAATAAGTCCAGGAGGACAGAGAGAAGCACCAGCACCTTCGACTTTGCCTCCTACCACACGATAGACGAGGTACTTTGCTCTGTAGATCATTCGCTTTGTCTCGCTGGGGCCATGCTCAGCCCGTGTCGTGGTTCTTTCATCTGGTGACGTTCATGGTGGCAGTGAGACTTCCCCCAGGACACGATTCTCCTCCCTGGGCAGAGGTTCTAGCTGAACCGGGAGACCAAACATTCCTCCATGTGCAACGTGGCCTCTCCTGGCAGCTCCCCACCTCGCTGGAAGACATCTTCAACTCCATTTGGACCTGCTGGAGTGGGGCCAGAGGAGCCACGGAGATGGTCCGAGGCTGGAGCAGCTCCCGTGCAAGGACAGGCTGAGAGAGTTGGGGGTGTGCAGCCTGGAGAAGAGAAGGCTCCGGGGAGACCTTCCAGCACCTTCCAGTGCTGAAAGGGGGCTACAGGAGAGATGGGGGGGCTCTGGGTCAGGGGGTGCAGGGACAGGACGAGGGGAACGGGTTTGAGCTGGAAGAGGGGAGATGGAGATGAGATCTTGGGAAGAAATGTTTTCCTGTGCGGGGGGTGAGGCAGTGGCCCAGGTTGCCCAGAGCAGCTGTGGATGCCCCATCCCTGGAGGGGTTCAAGGCCAGGCTGGATGAGGCTTTGGGCAACCTGGGCTAGTGGGAGGTGTCCCTGCCCATGGCAGGGGGTGGCACTGGGTGGGCTTTAAGGTCCCTTCCAACCCAAACCATCCTGTGATTCTATGATTCTATTTGGGGGGCCAAACCCTGTGCTTGGGGCCCAATCCGTTCATTCTGCTTTTGCAAAAGCCTTTGCGATGTGCACCTCTTGCTCACACGGAGGTCTTCTCCAGGGAGGTCCCAGGTCTTCTCCAGGGAAGCTCAGCATGTTGCATCTGGTGCCGGACACCCTAAAAACCCCTAGGAAAGCCAGATCGAGCCTCATGACCCAGCATCTCCTCCTTTCAGATCTACGACTGGCTGAGCGTGCTGGTGGCTGATCATCCCAACCTCATCAGCAAGCTCCGGATTGGGCAGAGCTACGAGAAGAGACCCCTGTACGTGCTGAAGGTGGGTACCGGGGCCACCCTCGCCTTGCCCAGCCCCGGGAGGGCAAACGGCTGAAATCCTCCCTCTCTGTCCAGTTCAGCACTGGGGGGTCCAATCGGTCGGCCATCTGGCTGGACACTGGCATCCACTCGCGGGAATGGATCACCCAAGCCACCGGTGTCTGGACGGCCAACAAGGTAACCCCATGCCCTGGGACCCCA
The DNA here is from genome assembly GCF_000699245.1 of Pterocles gutturalis. Classification (NCBI taxonomy): domain Eukaryota; kingdom Metazoa; phylum Chordata; class Aves; order Pterocliformes; family Pteroclidae; genus Pterocles; species Pterocles gutturalis. Next base: position 2,065 of record NW_010118340.1, on the reverse strand, counting down.
ATTCTTACCCCAGCCCTTTTTTAACATCTCCCATGATACTGCTCAGTCGCGTCCCTTGTCCTCAAGCGCCACTGAGGCAGCACCAGTGACTCCCTTCCCCATGCAGATCGCTGAGGAGTATGGCCAGGACCCCTCCGTCACCGCCATCTTGGACAGCATGGACATCTTCTTTGAGATCGTCGTCAACCCCGATGGCTTTGCCTTCACCCACAGCTCTGTGAGTCTGGGGACACTGCAGGGCGAACTTGTCCCGGATCTTTTCTCCAGCAGCCATGGCTGGTTGTGGTTTTTGGGTGGGAAAGGATGTCCCTTCCCATGTGGGATGGCAAGTGGTGGTTTCCTCCCATCCCCAGAGATGCTGGGGCATGATCTGTCCCCCAAAGTGGGGGGATTCACAGCCCGGTGATGGTCTCACCCCCATCTGCTCCTAGAACCGCTTGTGGCGCAAGACGAGGTCCATCAACGCTGGCTCCCCGTGCGTCGGCGTGGACCCCAACCGAAACTGGGACGCCGGCTTTGGAGGTGAGACCCGGGCCACCAGGTCCCCACGCCGGGCATTGCTTTGTGCCTCAAAATATCAAAGCTTCCTGCTCGAGGGGAGAAACCTGGGGGCTGGGAACCCTTCCCCAGGGCAACCTCTCTGCATGGTCCCTCCTCCACCATGCCCCAGGCGCCGGCTCCAGCAGCAACCCCTGCTCTGAGACCTACCGCGGCCCCTACGCCCACTCTGAGAGTGAAGTGAAATCCATTGTCGACTTCATCTGTGGCCACGGGAGCGTGAAATCGGTCATCTCCATCCACAGCTACTCCCAGATGCTGCTTTACCCCTACGGCTACAAGACAGTGCCCGCGCCCAACCACCAGGAACTGGTGAGGTGGCCCCAAAACATAGACGTGGGGGCTGCGAGCACCAGCCTGGCTGGAAAAGTCAGGCTGGATCATCCCAGGACCCTTCCTGCTCTTCTCGTTAGGTGCAACCTGCACGTTGGAGCCCATCATCTAGTTCTTGGAGGGAGGGCAACTGCAAGATGTACCAAAAATTAAGGGTGTTTTGGGGAAAAGCAAGAGCAGAGGGGTTTGGAGATGATGCTGGGCTCTAGATCCCGCTGCCCCCAGGATTTCTGCTGCCTCAAGGTCTTGGTCCACCAGTTCTCTCAATTTTTGGGCTGTCTCTTGCAGAATGAAGTGGCTAAAAAAGCGGTGAGCGACTTGGCCGCTGTGTACGGGACAAAATACACCTACGGCAGCATCGCGGACACCATCTGTGAGCGTCCCGCCCTCATCCCGCAGCGTTGTGTCCACCACGAACGCTCAACGTTGGGATGACATCTCTCCTCTCCTCCCCACAGACATGGCGGGTGGCACCACTATTGACTGGGCCTACGACAACGGGGTGAAATATTCCTTCACCTTCGAGCTGAGGGATACGGGACGCTATGGATTCCTCCTGCCCAGCTCCCAGATCATCCCCACCGCCACCGAGACCTGGCCGGCGCTGCTGGACATCATGGTCCACGTCCTGGAGCATCCGTACTGAACCTCTTGCTGCATCCCCTCCTCTCAATAAATAATCCTGGAGATTTCCAAATTTAAGGCTGGAACATTTATTTTTTTCATGCTAGACTTCAAAAAAAAAAAAAGGTGAAAAAGGGTTCCCAGCCCTGCAGGTGTTTATTTTCCTCCTTGTGGCTTTGTCCCTCCATGTCCCCATCCTTCAGACCCAACAGCCTTGACGGACCTGGGAGGTGGTTTTTGGGCAACCGAACCCAAATCTGTGGGTTTTTGGGCAGCATTGCTCCATCATCCCTT
>NW_010118340.1:0-235 GCF_000699245.1 Pterocles gutturalis | reverse complement strand
CTTCCCCAGCCGCTGGGAGGGGGGACACCAGGCACCCTCAGGGCCATCACTGGGTGCAAAGTGTTTTCAGGCATTTGCTATTTTATTTTTGCCACCTGGGGTGACCGTCACCCGCTGTGACCGCCATCCTGCGCTGAACTTCAAACCAAATCCCCCACCACCATCACCACCACCGTGGCCACCGTTTAGGTCTCCATGTCACCAAGCCCCCCATGTGAAAAATCTTCATTTTGCA
>NW_010118339.1:19506-25002 GCF_000699245.1 Pterocles gutturalis | reverse complement strand
TGCAGGCTTCTGCCCGGAGCCCGGCACCTTTGCAGGGCAGAGGGAGGGAGCGGTGTTGGCCGGAGCCATAAAAGTTTTTTCGTGATCACGCCATCGCCGGAGAAACAAGGCGGGGAGTGGATCACCGGCAATTCTACCCTTGGCATGGGACGCTGGAATGACTTTATTTCTGTTATTCGTATCGCACTATGCTATCGCAGAGCCGGCTCCATTGTGCTAAGGGACTGTGTGCGTGCAGGTCCAAAAAAGGGCAAGAAGAAAAATGGGCTCTGCCCTGCTCCTTGTGTTGCACAAGCCGAGGCGTCTATACCTTATATTGCAGGGAAAGGGGTGTTTGCTCTCCCTCTGATCCAAAGCTCGCCGGAAGCTTGTCACCCTACTTAACAGGAGTTTTCGGCTCAGCTGACAGAGAGAAAAAGAGGAGGGATTTGATTGCACTGACTGCACTGCTCTCAAGAACAGAGCATTGAAGATTGTGTGCTTGGAATATGCTGTCTAGACACAGGAAAGTAAAATATTAAGTGAAGCAGATAGATAACAGACAAAAAGGTGACAAATAATACAAATAATACTACCCCAGACTGGCCTTTTACACTGAGACACCGTGCCCATCTACGACAGATTAAGACAGCTCTGCCCGTCTTGCCCTTCCCCCTCGTACCGACATTTATCAGTTCCTGTGATAAGTTTGTTTGGGAGCTAAAGCAGCAGAAAATTAACTCCACAAAATTAAACAAATGGAGGAAGTGAGAATGCGCAACTGAGGCTGGTAGGGAGAGTGAGACTGCAACAGAGCTGATTTCAATCAGCTTAACCTGTTGTGGAATTGCACGCTTAGAATTACTTCCCTCTGTTGGATAGATTTAAAATGGGATTCAAAATCACGCACACAGACTGCATCAGCTCGGTCTGTCCATAGGCTGTCATCTGCGTGCAACATAAAGGTGCTTATGTCAGTACAGGGCAGTATATCGGTCACTTCTCTTCAAAGGCAGCCACGATCAGCCCGTATCAAGAATCCCACAGGGAACTGAGGAGAAAACGGTGCAGCTCAGCTTGAATGTTATATCCACAAAGGGGACACCACCAAAGCTGGAGTTAAAACTGAACAGTTACCCTTCGGCTCTGAACTGAGACCTGAAGAGTATCTCCCTTTTGTACCACACTCAAGATCTCAAAGCCTTTCAAGAAACAGGGGTGTGCCCTGATAATCTAAAAAATAAACCTTGAAGCCAGGCAAGAGGGCAGTCCAAAATACTCGTAAACATGCCTTGTTTCACACGATGTTTTACCCAATCCATTCCTTCAACCACTTGGAGAATGGCTGCATAAGGTAATGGCAGTGGTTGACCTAAGGCCTGGTCCATATACAGATGGTGGTGTTGCTCTAACAGCCCCTGCTACAGTTGTATTTGTACAAAGGCACTTAAATCAGCATGAAATAACCAGGACTTTAGTTATAGGTGCTTTTAAAGCCACTTCAAACTGAAAAAATACTTTATCTAGACACAAGTTAACTCAGTTCAGAAATTATTTCAATTAAATCTTCGTATATTCACTGCAAAGGGATGTCACCGAAACATTCAGAACTGTATTGTTACGTTTTGTTATCCTACTCTGTAGTAATGCAGAATCCTAAAGAGATATCCTGAAGGGATATCCTGGGATTACGATGCTTACAGTTTTCTGAATTTACCCCAATTTCAAGATTTCTTTGCCTGAAACTATTGCTGGATATTTCAGAGGCAGTTCCCAAACAAAAGGAGGGAGAGGCATTTAGGATGTCCATGAACAACATGGGATATAGAGCTACCGCTGCAAACCAGAATTTGGTACTTGAGAACACAATGAGTGAAATATAAATCATTTTATTTGTGTTCTAAGCACTCAGAGCAGAGAAAATGCTCAGGGGATTTTCAGGGAAAGGATCCATCTTGCCTTGTACTCAGGATAAAAGTCAGATGGCTCCTTTCCAGTATGAGGGGGAAAAGGGGATTTCTCACACCTCCAAAGGGTCTCTTGTGTTCTGTGGGAAGAAGCCTGGCACCAGGCCCCAGCCTCAAAGACCAACTCTGTGGAACAATCGATTTTGCAGTGATCACTTAAGAACCACATTTTCCTCCCCTTCAGACGTACAGCAGAACGAGCAGTCCAGCTGCCGTAGGATGGAGCCTGACCATTTCTTTTTTGTCAGCAGTACCAGTACTGATAGTTCTTACCCTGCTGTGCATCTCTGCTCCTGAGCTACTCCCTGCCCTGTGCCAGCGCAGGTATTTGTGCAGCTATGTAACGGAAGGGATCAAGGAACTGGTCCTCCTAAGCATTTTTTTCCTGGGTGTTTTTCAGCCAGATCAAATCCCCAAATATCTTGGCTGATACAATGCAGGTGGAACACAAGAGCATGTGAAATCACAGAAGCTAAATCTCAGCTGAGGGACAGTAACTTGTTGTGACGTACCGGCTTAGTCACCTGCAATCATCCGTCCACTCCTTTAATCTGCTCGAGCAGTTACAGACAAATTGGTCTCAGCCTACAAGGAAGAACCCGGAGTTCATGAATGACTTGAAAACTAATTACAAGTCTCGAAGTCTTAGTAGTCAGGCAAGGATTGGAAAAAGACAAAAAGAAAAAATGAGTCCTGTAGTCATACAACACACAATTACAAAGTTCCTCAGCCAAAGAGCTCACTGCGAAGATGCAGAAACAGCAAGCACTGGCAAGCAAAACTGAAGGTGATGGTGGGTCAGCATTTTACTGCCTAGAGGTTTCTCACCCAGTAAATCAGAAGCCAATCCAGCAAAATAATGTTGTTAGAGTAGTGTGAAGTGATGAAGAAGACAGACGATGATTCATCACTGCCCTACATATTGTACAAGCTTGTACAGCTCTGCAAAATGTACGTAAAATACCTCCAAATCAGAACTATCTCCTTTTCATTCTACTTTGTTCAGAAACGCAACAGACTAAAGCAGTGGGGAATGTGTTTCCGGACACAAATCTATGGTGTACAACAGTGAATGTTTTCTCTAAACAAACACACAAAGGCACGTCAGCAGCAATCTTTCATTTCCACAGTAAGTTTTAGGGTCTTCTAGTGTCAGAAAAGCAAAGTAGAAAAATCACAAAAGGGCCAGAATACCTGACTGGTGGAGAACAACATCTGGTTCCTATCTTACATATCCTGACATTAGATGGTGTGTAATACCCATCACAAAGGAAGCTAGAATCAGTTCAAAGAATGTATGCATGTAGAACATTACACGTGGTGAGTATTTAACATGCACGTGCATTTCCTAGCATCCTGGAGAAAGGTTTGCTAAGATTTCTCTGCCTAGAATGAGTTCAAAGACAGGGGTAAGAACGAAAGCCACCATTTTAGCAAAGCTGGCTTTGGATTACACTTGTTTGATCTTAGCACTGTCTGCAATTTAATCAACTGAAATTGAAAATCCAGTACCATTTCTCAGCATTTGGCTATAGTCAGCTGTTTCATTCTGGATAAATGGTTACAGCGTCATACTGGACGTGTTCCCACTTGCCACTAGGTCCTTAATTTCTGTATCAAGAGGCTCACAGTAAAGAATCTGGATCTGTCTGGTACAGATATAACAGTAATTGCAACCTGGTACATTTTTTTATACTTAAATCCCAAATCATTTAGGTTCTCCTTAAGGGTTACTTTCTTGTTGGTTAAGTTAGCCTAAAGTTGATTGAAAACTCAGAGGAATCGTCATGCCATTCCAATTTTAAATCATCTCTTACTGCTTCATTGAAGTCCTGGAATCCAGCAAAACCTCTGGTGATGAATACACTTTCACATTCCAGATCTCCGTTAGCCAGGAAATTGCACAGAGCACTCAGGGCTTTGGTGAGCAGTCAGCAAGTCAGGGTGAATACTAGGGAAGCCACAAGTGACTTCTGGAAGCCTCACGTCTCTCTGGAAATCATAAAATACAGATGGGTAATGGCTTAACAATGAGGTCAAGCTTTGATTCGTTAGCTAACAGCTGAATCTGAGCACATATATCCCTGTTCTGAGGCATGCTGCTAATTCCCACTTAAAAAGATGGGGGGAGTTTTACCCTGTACTGTAAATTTCTGCGGAGCTGTACTGGATCCTGGTTTTTGACTTAGATTCTGTATGTTTTCTCAATGATCTGAAAAGTTTTATTTGTTGAAAAAATATGACTAGCCACTAGTAATCTTAGGTAAAAAACATATTCAAAAGCCATAAGCCTCAAACACATTGGGCAGCTACTGGAACTATGCGAATTCACACCAGGATCTGACTATTTGCGCTTTAATCCTAAACTGTGCAAGAATCTGGGGAGATGAGTGCCTTAACAGAAAAGCCTGCTTTCAGATCTTAAAAACATTATTGACATGCTCCAAAAGCAGGCATGAAACTAGAGTCAGAATTTCCTCTTTTTATCTCCCAACTACAGTCATAGCTATACATGCCTACATCAGAACTTCCCTCTGCCTGCAGTCCAACAAGCCCCTCTCCATCCCTGCCCCTATTCTTTCCCAGCTGTTTCTTGAAATATCTAGTCCTGCTTCCTCCTGTTTCCCCTTCCCTCCATCCCCCCAACCTTACTTAATCATTCCGCTCATTTTCAAAAGTCCCTTCCCTTCCTGATCTGACCTGCCAACCTAAGGCGAGGATGCGCGTACAGTCTAGATGCTTCTTCAGTGATCAGAGTTCCATCTTGGCTGGAAATCATGACAGCAACGCTGCTCTGTAAAACACAGACAGTATTTTATGGCAGTGCTGCAGATGAAGAACGAGGCACCCAGGGAGAGCAGGAGGGGCACTGCTAGGAGGTGGGGAGGGGGAAAGGGGAAGATGGTAAATACCACTTGTTCACTTGGGCCTTTGGAGCATGAAGGAACTTGCTGACTGTGCAGGAAGCGTGGAAAGTGGCATGGTAAAGGCAGACAAACATCTCAAGCACATGAGAGCATGTCTCCAGATTGGCAAAATCCCTGTAGAAATCACAGAATGAGTTACGGTTGCTGGCTCTTGCCCGGCTGCCAGTACAAGCAAGTGTTCCTGGCCTGTGACATGGTGTAGTTGAGCCTTCTCAGGACTGTTTGGGTGACTGTCCTGGCCTCAGGTGTGAACAGGCTCTCTGCACTGTCCCAGAATTATGACTCTCATCTTCTCTCCTCAACAGGAAGAATCCAGGGGAAAAAAAAAAAAAAAACAAAAAACAAACCTCAAAGTTGTCCAAAATGTAAATTTGCTGCCCAGAACAGTGTTTCCAACAGACAAGGCTGTGACAGGTTCTCCTTCCAGGATTCAACTTATGGAGTCGTGATGGGTTTATAACACACGCTCAGAATCACTTCTCTTTTCCTTTTATTCTAGGAGTTTTACTATTTATTCTATTCTGTTTTACTCTAGACCTACGATGCGATAAATCCTTCTCTGTAAGCTTGTGGAAAAACACTGTAGAAATGGATTTACACATAACTTGAACTCAACAACTCCT
>NW_010118339.1:0-19481 GCF_000699245.1 Pterocles gutturalis | reverse complement strand
AGAATAACACTTCTGAAAGTGAAATTAATCTAAGTTATCCTGAACTATGTTAATTTTTAAAATGTCTTTTTACCTGTAAGTGGGGAGAAATAAAAAAGGAAAGCTATAACATCAAGGCAACAAGGGAGACGACTCTGAAAGCGTGGTAAAACAGACTACAGTAAACTTACCTTTCATTAGGGGCTGCCCAAGTTTAATGGTCTGTCTTATAAAGAAAATAGTAATAAAAATAATTTAAAAATCAATTAGCTTTTCCTCTCTTTATTGATTTTTTTTTTAAAGTATGCCTCTGGAGAGCTTCCACTTCCAGTATCAGGGTTTTAAAAAAAAAGTTAGGTAATGCAAGAGGCAGTCTGAATGAGACATCAGACAGGGACTACTAATCCAGGGCTATTTATTACTCAAAACCTAACAAAAGCAGCTCATTTTTCTACGCAGAAAGTCTTGGCTGCATTGGAAGACACTGTAAACAGAGGAGGGTGACCCCAAAAGAGGTTGTAACAGTGTAATGGTACAAAAAAATTAGATTCTTTTGCTGGTTTTCCAGTCAAACTGAATGACTCAGAGGGCCCAATCCTCTTCTGACTGAAGCCAGCGAGAGATTTGCCACACATTTCACAGAGAACAAAACCAGCCCTTCAGTCATAGCACCTCTGCCAGATTTTGTTTCACACCCTGACAAAATGTCAGAGCTTGAATCACTTCAGCAGCTTGAGCCATTTAAAACTGGACTGGACAAAACCCTGGAGAATAAACTGCAGAGAGAAGTCTTCCCCTGTTCTTTCCCTTATCTCTGCTCTTCTGCCTTGCTGGGTTACGTGAATAGCAACCAAAAACTGCAGAGCGCTGACAGACAGGGAGTCTCTGGGCGTTTCAGATGCTTTACAAGCAAGCTGTGAAAATTCCACCATCCTTCATTTCATTGTGTCCAAGATGGACTAAGTAGATCATAACACAAAGATTACAGAGTAGCTGACTTCAAATGTTTTAAAAAACTACACTGAATTTGAGATATTTCATGGCAACTTCAAACGTCAGTGCAATCAAATTCTATGAAAGTGCAAAGCAAAGGTCTTTACCAACATAATCTGTACTGACCCAGAGCATGCAAAGTATAAAAATAGCAAGATAATTCAAATTTGTGGAGCAACATTAACTCATCAAAAATCTGTAGAGGTGGAGCACCCATTTTCACAGGTAAAGAGCAGCTTTGGCAGCTTGTCCAACAGAGGGAGCTATAAAAGCTCAGGGGCAATTTGGCTGAGGACTGTGACACCAGTAATTTAATTATACTGGTTGGTCACACTAGAACCAAAGTTACACTGGAGATATAGATCACTTCAAGCCTGCCAAGAGAGCTGGCCCTGCAGAATTCCTTTGATATGATGTACATCTCAGTGCTCTCCAAATCGCTGATGAGTCATGGCTTGTTCTGCAGGACACAGGAAATCTTCATAAATTCATTTTACTGCATAATCCTTTCCAATTGCTTCCTAGTATGTACCTGCAGGAACTTCAAAATAACAATGTACAGCTCCCTGAGCCTTTTCACTGGCTGCCTTAGCACACTACGTAGATCTTCCAAAACTGCCAGCATAAAAGTGAGGTCTCAGGAACATGCCATCATCGAACTTTACATTCCTGTCAAGCTGCCTCTGGAAGCAGAGGAACATCAAGTTGCACTGGTCAGGGAAGCATAACTTCATCTACTGTCAGTTTCAATAAAATGCACCATGGTAACTGGCAATAATATCTCAGATGAGGTTTCTATCCTGAATCTCACCATCTTGTCTCGGTTTGTTAAATAACAGTTTTAGGGCTGGCTAGTTTCTTTTTCTTTTTGCCACATTTTCTGGGATACATAAAGATTCTTATCAAATTATTCAATTCTTACCAAATAATTAACTTCATCAGCATAAATTAATCACCAAACCATCCTATGAGCAGTATTGCAGATGGGGAAAATGAGGTAAGAGCTCAACGAATAGCCCCAGGCTGTACAGCGAAACTACTGCAATTATGCTTCCTGAATTCAGGTGCTCCTGTCTCCCAGTTCCGTTCTCAGACTCGATCAATCCTTTAAACTGTCTCTGAATGCTTCCAGTTACAGCAAATATAAACCCAGTGGACCAGACTCAATGCAGTCATACAGAGAACTAATCTTCAGCAGGCAGGTGAACTATAGGAAAGAAATGTTTAATATTGCGGTTTGCATCAGATTGGCAGCCTCTGTCCAAAGCTTTTGTGTTAGCAGACAGCAGCCTTGCAGAAAAACATGATACTGAAACTTATTCTCTGCGGATGGTGGCCTTTATCCCACCCAGACAGGAAGATGTAAATGGCTGTAGAGAGAAAAAGGGCCTAGAGGCATAAGGTAAATAATTTTCAGAGAAAAAGGGCCTAGAGGCATAAGGTAAATAATTTTCAAAGAACAGTGCAAAAAGTGAGCCAACTGTGATGTATGCAGACTGTGTTTGAAACAGTGTGGGAAAGGCACTTGCTCATGAGGAACTGGGGTTGGGAACATTTAAGTTACATGATGGACAATGCTCTGTTGTGAAACCTGTGTATGGAGGATTTTTTTTTTTTTAAGTATGCCTAGATTTCTAGGAAGAGCACATTTAATAAAACCATATTCAAGAGGACTGTGCTGAAGTAATTGGTTTTTCCCTTTAATTTTTAAGTGGTTACAAAACAATGAAGCTTTCAGTTCTTTACATTTCACAGGGGCAAATGTACAAAGAGCTGCTTAATCTCTTTCGGTTCAGCTCTTTTATTCTCATGGGTATCCAGTTGCAAGGTATCTGTATCAGTCTCTGAATTTCTCAGCCGATCCCCAAAGCAAAGTGCATCCAACTGTAAGCTCTTGTTTTAACATGCTGCTTCAGGACCGACCAGGTTTCAGCACGAGCATGTGAGGGTTGCTATGCCTAAATCTGTTTTGACATTGGCAGAGGAGCAGTATCAGAAAATCCAGCAGTACTCATTCTGATGATGAAATGCCGAGTAAGCGCTTTCACAACGCTAGGCTAATCTTAACGCTGATGGTTGCGTAGAAGGAAGCAAGCTATACACAACTGAAGCAGGCATGTCACCAAGGAAGATTTGAATGCTTCCTGATTGGTTTTCCAAATAATTATTTCATTTGCTTCTAACAGAGACTAGCTTGCAGTTCAAGTATGAGATGGTTTTCTTCATTGCAAACTGCAATTAAGGAATCAGATGGCAAGATATAAATCGTATCACGGGATCAGATAGGAAAGAATGGTGAAACAAGACAATATTAGGGATTCAAATTAATTTTCTCTCATTATTACCAAGCAGTCTCAAATGCAAAGAAGAAAAAAAGGAACACACACATATTTACAGTTAAGGTAATAAATTAACACCTGGATGCTAAATTAATTTGTTAAATTTGCTAAATTAAAACACTAAATTTGGCTCAGTCACTTAGCAACAGCTGCATCAGTTTAAGATGTTTCCATTCTGCAGCTGTTAGCTGTCACCTAGGGCTGGAGCTCCCATCCCTCTAGCAAAGTCAGCAGAAGGAAAAGTGTACCTACATTTTGCCTGCTTCTCTCCAAAATCCAGTGCCTTAACTCAAATGCATCTTTATCATCTATTTACAAGCCTGGCTTTGTCCTCAGGTGGAAGGCCCAGCACACATCCATTCTGACAGCTCTGATGTGAAGCAGTAACACACACCAGAGGGGCAGAAGAAGCAGTTGTGTCTTAAACTGCCACAGCAATACTCACCAGAGTGTATCCAGCAATGCCTGAAGTTAAGACAGAAGTAGAATTGCGAATAAACCTGAAAGTGCCCAAGGAAATAAGTACGAGAAAAACTTCTACTGGGTTTTTGTCACAGTGTAACAAACAACTCAGGAATTATTGGGCCAAAAAAAAAAAAAAGGAGTGTAGGGGTTAAAGCACACCCTAGGGGAAAGGGAGCTCTAGTCTTGGTCCAAGTTTTCTTGACTATTTAATTGCAGTGCTGCTGCACCCTTGGTTATTTACTTATTTCCTGGTGTAAGTGACTGTGTGTGTTGTGATATCCTGCCGCTGTCCCCTGTGAGGCAGGTGTGCTTGGAGCACAGCTTCCAGACCACAGACAAAGGAATGCCTGCTCTGAGGATCTGGGGTAGGGTTAAGAGCAATACAGGAGCTCAATCACTTGCCAAGACCACATCCAGCCTGATGTGCAGGAGGAAAATTCAGAGTGCAAGAAACTTTGCCAGCCAGAAATAAATCACTTGGCTGGTGATTTCGGAGGACCATGCTTGTGAACCTACACAGCTAATAGGATAATTCTTAAATTGTAATATTTTGATCCTTTGATATTTCTGTCAGAGAACATCACTGGAACAAACAAATTACCTAAGTCATAGTCACAGAAAGAGAATCTTTTCTTGTTCAAGTGGATCAAAGAAATGGGTCTCTAGGAGCTGCAGCATCTCCACCTTCACTGAATGCCCTCAGGCAGGACATAATAGTGTATCTTGAGCAGTGGGGGAAGACAGTCTGCCAGGTATCACCTTTTACTATTCATCAGGCTGGAACTCCCTCAAATACCGCGGTGTTTTCTCCCATGCTGTCCTTTGACAAGAAGAACTTAACAAAATCCATAAGAATAACACTGCAACCTGCTTCCCACCACAATAAAATGTAGGCCAAAGATTATGCTGTTGTTCCACTCAGCCACAAGGAAGCAGTTGCCGGAAATGATGCTTATTTTGCTGTTCATCACCATATTTCATTGTGTTGTCTCTCTTCATGAACAGAAAAAGACAGGACTTGGCCTTTCCGCTCTTACCCTGTGGATACACTGCATAGTCACAAGGGATGCCACAATCTCTGGCTGATGGATTTTAGATTTAAAGACTAAGCAGACAAAACATGCACCTAGCCTGGGCCACGCAGTGATTAAAATTCTATTAAATGCACATACACGAAAATCATACCTGAACGTGTATTATACAGGCCAAGATCAAGGCTTCCATCCGATGTTTTTGTCAGTACCCCCAATGGCAAAGCCACGGCTTGTAGGCACCACCGTAACACTGATGATGAGCAATAACAGTTTGCCAAGCCCAAACTCACACACTTCCCAGCTGTTCCCTGGTACTGAAGAGAGGAGGAGTTATTTTGTGTTTATTTCCACTGGGAGGCGCACATCCTTGGGTACAAATGGAGGAAAACCATCCAACATTGCAAATAAATGATTAATCTCTGTAACAAACAGGCATCATAGATATACCCAGGAAAAAGACCTGATTACCTAAGTGGGCCACATTCTCCTCTGCTCAGTATCCTTCTTAGTCATTTATGTTATGACAGGGAATAAGATACCAAGAGTTTATCACCTCTTTTTTAAAACTATTTTATGTTCTGCACCATATGTACATATATAAATTAGAGCTATTAAAAAAATAATCTTCAGAGTATATGCTACTATATTCACACCACTAGTAAGTCCACTTAAGATTTGTTAGCCTATGTGGGAACTGCATGTGGTTCCTTCCTACTACAGGAGGTAAGTTTCTTTCAGCAGACAGTCCTCATGAATAATAATTAAATATAGAATAGAATATTTGTGGGGAAACATGAAAAAAGTAGTAAACAGGATGCTATTATTAAGCAAATTCAGATCAGAGATTGCCAGTGGCTATATCTTTGGTATAATGTAAGATAATGTGATGACTAAGAAGATCACAAAAATAACAGCAGGTCATAAGACCCACATAGTAAAGGAAAATAAATTTAAATGCATAAACTTAAATTACTTAAAAAAAGTAAATCAGCTCAGCAAGCAATCCCAATCCTCAAAAACTGTATAGGACGTTCTGCATTTCCAAAGCGTTCCTCCCTCTTTGGCCTTCCAGTTTTGGGTTTTTTTTTTTAAACAGCACAGTTATTTGCAGGTGTTCAGGGTGAACAGAAATACAGCTGAAATTACTGCTTTGCAGTAATGTGAGGAATGCTTCTACCAGATTCCAGCTACAGAAGTCTCCTGTCTGTCCAGTCAGTCAATGAAAGACTCTGCTGTTTAGTAGGACAAACTGTGTTGGACTGCTGCCAAAACTTCTCTTTCCAGACTGATCCTTTCACTTGCGACTGTCCCAGCCTACCTGTCCTATTCTTTACCCACTCCAAATATTTTAAGAGAGCTCAGCCAGTCCAACAAGGAACTCGGATTTTCTGCCTACTTCCCAGAGTGTTTTTTCAAGCACATCTTCTTTTCTGCCCTTTGAAAGAAAAAAAGATAATCATCTGCTAGTTGTCAACCCAGATGGAGCTAGGTAAACCTGGGACATGCTTCGCCCCCTTTGCTGTTTACCTGCATGTTTTCCATGAGTCTTTCCTTCACAACCTGTTATTTTGACATAGATAACATGGCACAAAACAACCAGTTTTAGGGGCTCATGGCACACAATCATGAAAAATCCCAAATAAGTAGGGAACTTTGAACTCGCCTGTTCACGTCACTGTTCTTGCCATAATCTTCACTTTCACCTGTTTGCCTCAGTTTTCTTTGTGGCAACATACCAACTATTTCACAGAAGTCCTGAGAGATCACAGTTTTCTTGTCAAAAATCAGTTCTTTTACAAAATAAATATATACCTGTGTTCTGATACTCTCTATTTTGGCTAACTCCTTTTACTTTTTACCTGACCTCCACTTGCCTGTAAATTCTCCAGCTTTGATGTAAAGCCTCCACTTCCATCAAGGCCAGATTAGTGGCTCTGAGAGGCTTACTGGGCTAAGCTGCAATTTACTGGTTGTACTGCAGGATGGTCAACGAAGAACTAGCACGTTGAGACCTTTACTCCACAGAGACTTGGGTTTTCTTTAAAGTAATATGACTTTTTGCTTGCAATGCCATCCCAACATTATATAGCAGTGAAATCACTATGTCAAAGTGTTTTGTACACTTTGCTAGAGAAGAGTTTTGCTAGCTGTGCCCACTATTTTTGTTTGCTCTGGTGTCACCTTCTGTGGTGGTGGGGGATGTCATTAGGAACATCTACACTAGCACTTCTCCCTTATGTAACATTTAAAGTGTGATCACTGGCACTTACTGCAGATCAAAAGGCACCAGATGATGAAACCAAAGTTTTGAGCGCGTGAGATGACTTTTCTTGTTATTTTAATCGGACCAGAAAGTTTTGATCCTGTAGTTCATCCACATGCCTGCAAACTGAGCCAAATTCTCCTGTCAGTCACAAGTTTGTCACATGAGTTAGACCAGCGTCATTCCAGGTGCAATGCTACAGACTTCCACGCAATCAGACGATGACAAAATTTAGCCTACTGTTATCTTTTTTTATTTTAACTAAGTCTTTTATCCAGGCTCCTAGGATACTGTAGACACTTAAGTGGACATCACAACATCCCTGTATTAAACATACTAAATAAGTTTAAAGAAGAAAGGGTAGACAGAGCTGCCAAAAAATGTACTGACTTTCAAGAGCTGCACCCGGAGACCTGAAGACAGCTGGAGCAGAACGATGGCTGGTATCCACAGGGAGCGAGCTCCTCAAACAAGCTTCCTGACCTGAGAAAGGCCAATTTTCCCAGCACAGTCAGAGGGGACGCAGGATGAAGAACAAGACAGCCAGACTGTCCTTGACCGCCTGCCTGCCTGCCTGCGGAGATGAGTGATGGTCACTCCAGCATTTTCAGGGAAGACGATTCTAGCTTTTTCATGTGTTACAAAATGGAGCAGCTTATCTAATACCGTAAGAAATGCATAGAAGCCAAAAACTTTCACGGTCACTACTGCATGCCCCAATCACTCTGAGCTCTGTGGGAAGGAGAAGAATGGATGTCTTCAAAACCACAAGCATTTAGAATGAAACAAAATGACAATCTCTATTGTCTGTTAACAGCACTCAGCCTCCAACATCCAGCTGGGGAGTTCTGACACGCACCAGTGAGGCCTGAGGATTTTAAAAGGTTTTATAGTACAAATTATTACTAGTCATCTTTATCACCACAGAATTTAGAGTCCTAAGGTGGGAACAAAGGACAGTAGAAATTGTACAAAAATAACGCATCTCCTGTTCTGAAAAGCACACAGTCTAAATAGACAAGTCAGGGACTACACACTGCTATTTGTGATCCCAAAACAAAGTTCATGCAGCTCAGTTTGTTTTTTTCAAATGTGGTCCAAGTCAGTAGTAACTGAAAAATCTGAGCTTCTGACAGCTATTCTGTGCTGTGACTGCAAAGCCTTACAATACTTGCCTAGGGCTTCCAGGCTCTACCTCTCTACAAACAATGCACAACATTAATTAAACACACAAAAGGAGGCTAAAAGAACACTAATGAAATTTGCAAATCTAAGCAGTTGAAGGCCACAAAATGCCAAAGTGAATGTCAGCTGCACCACCTTAATTAATGCCCTTTGCATATATACCTTCTAATGGATTTTAATTATCTGAGTTGGTGCTGGTTTTCCAAAGATCCCTGCTTCCTCATTTGGTTCACAAAAAGAACAACACTCTCAAGGGGAGATTGGTGTCATTTGTCTTTATGCACCAAATTCAGGTACTCTGAGTCTTAAGTAAACTGAATCTCCTTTTGAAATAGAGATCTTACCACATGGAACTTACAAAACCATAATTTAGATATCTCAGGGATGTGGCAGTAATCCACCTTTTAAAGCAACAGCAGCTCAATTCCTTTTTATCCTTCTTATTTCACCTATGTTCCAATGCCTCACTCAGTGTAAGCTGGCCAGACCTGAAGACAGAAAATAATAATTTATTCTATAGTTTTCTATGATTTTCATCCTAATACAGCCTCAGCATTTCCCTCTTATTTTTATAATACCTTAAAAGGGGGAGAAGTCATCTCTCCAGTCCTATAGGGAACAGCTCTTGCTCAGTGTCGGTTTCTCACTTCCCATACATCCCGTCATTTCTGTTGTGTTTGTCCAATATATTTGTCCCCACGCACAGCAGACTGTTTAGGTAAATCTGTCTCTACTCCCCCACAGCCAATCCAACACCTTTGTAAGGCCAGTCCTAGTTTCCTGTACATGTCCCTCTCTCCCACCATCTTCTCATCCAGTCTCTGTCATTCTCCCACACACTGTTTTATTTCACTGTTGAAGTTCAGCACATCTCTCCAGAACATGAGAAGTGAGAGTCTTTTTCAAAGGCTTGACTTGGCCAAATGTAGGTCAATTTTCACAGGCACAAGAGGAACAGTCCTGACACAGAGTCCATCCTCTTGTCAAACCGAAAATACAAAAGCATGCGAGATTCTAAGATGTTTTAAGACTAAAACCCAACCTATTCTTCTCATTTCGTACTGGGAAATGGCTGCACAGCTCTGGCTGAAATTTTAGGGGAAAGTGGGGATGAGTCAGCCCAAGACAGACCCTTGGCTGAAAAACTTTAGAGTTAATTAAAACTAAACACGTAGCCTCAAACAGAGGCCCCATCACAACCGGTTAAAGGAAAATAATTATTTTTATTGCAAATTATGCTTTTTCATGGTCTCCATCTGAGCTGTGATTACCCTGGTAAGATACCAGTCACGTTTCTGAAGAAATTTGCAAAGTTATGGTCGACTGACTCTTGACATCAGTTCATTAAATTCATCTCAGATTATAAACACTAAGAGAGGGAATTAGGTTTTCACTTGTGCTTGCTGAATATATCACCCAAGGGGATCCGTGCAGCTAATTATTATGTTTTGAATACATTTTAAATATGTTTTGAATGATGTTTTGAATGCATTGCATCCTTTAGTGTACAAAAGGCGACCTTTTTTTAATTTTTTTTCTCCACACTCTCTTTTCATCAGAACCAGCAGGATTCATTTTCTGTGTTGCATTACCAAGTCTAGCTCCTTGGTTCATTATAAGTCTGTGTCTTGGAATCTTAAGCATTTATTATCCTTGCTTTTGGTGTTTTACCAGTTTGAGATTGTCAAATTGGTTTGGAGTGAGCACTTTTGCAAACACTGAGACAGAATCCTACATGACCAAGATTTCTTTCTAAGCCTTAGCTCATAAAAACAGCTCAAGCTCTGTCTTTTTAAGGTATATTTACTTATAAAAGCAAACATACATCTTTCTCCCTTTGCTGACCTTCAGTTTGAGTTTTGCTCTAACATGCAAGTCAGTTTTCCAGTAAACTAGCTGGGTCTGATTTTACTTTTCAGGGGTTGGGCCGAATATTCTGCCAAGAGCAGATTAGGAAAGACATTGCATTTCTGAGATCCTCTGTTTGATCCTCAGCTTTATTAAAATCCACTCTTGCCATTTATATTTGTTGTTTAGACAAATTAGGCAGGGTCAGTTTTGTTCTGGCACAGCCCAGTGAACCCTGATGCAACTGGTAACTTGACTTATTTTTTCTTTAAGATTGCTCCCCAGATTTCTTGGAGGTTGTTACATTTTAGCAGAGAAAAATATTACAGGCAGTAAATGAGTCCCGGCATATTTTCTCTGTGATTCTAGGAACATAACTGATAACATGACTTGAAAGGAAGCCTTGAGTCATGAATTCGTGTTCTCTGCTACTAGATGCATGGGAATCAAAGCTTAAAAGAAAGTGTTCATCTTTTTTTTGCTTAGAAATCTTCTCCTACTTTGCATTTTACACTTAAGTCTTTCCATTTGTCTTTCACATTAATCTCTCTGTGGAGCACTAGCTTGCTCCATGTATTCTGAAACAGGAACCAGAGACATTTTAAGATTTCATTTGTCTTCATCTGGGCACATCTTACTGCTGGTCCAGAGTACACTAGCAGCTGGCAATTGCATCCAGATGTTTTACTTGTACTTTTTCTGCAAATCTCCTCTCTTCTATCAATTTTTTCCTTAGTCTCCAGTGTATGACTTTGTGATTCATACTATCAAACTTCACCTGATTTTTATTACTCCAGTCCTCAAGGTTATGCAGTGATGGTTATGATGTTCCAGTTCTCCTTTGTTTTGATATTGGATTCCAACTTTATGTCATCAGTAAATTTAATTAGCAGATTCTGTCTCGCCTGAAAATTAGCCCTGAAAATATTGTTCATTTATTGTTTTCATATGTTATGTTTGTATTGCATTACTGCTCTCTGGCTTCGTTATAAACACTTGACAAGCCTGTAACCACATAGATCTAATTTTTAAAAAGTGTTTATCTAAGCAGCACAGTTGCTATTTCTCCTGTCACTTTTTCCATCAAAGATTTTCTATCAACTTTAAAATTGTCATTGTTCAGAGTTACTTAGCCACTAGGCAGACTGAGAAATTGTGATGGAACTTTAGTCCAATTCCTCAGTGATATTCCAACTAAAATGAAATGGTCTCATTTATTAAGTTCAGAAATGTTACCCACTGAGAAGAAAGGCATCCGTTCCTGTTTCTCAGAACTGTTTTCCCCAAGATTTCTGAAAACTCATTTCAGTCACATACTGAATTGTTTTCTGAAATCCTGAGGGCTAGAAATCAGAGAAGGTGGGAGAACAAATGGGTGTTTATAACAAAAGCTTCAATTCTGGGAAATTAGTGGCATCACAGAAAATTAGCAATTGTCTGTAGCTATGCGCTGGCTGAATCTGACCCCAAACCAATTTGTGTTTAAAGGTGACAAGGAAGTTCAGGCTTCAGAGACTTTAACATGGCACCTCTCAACAGGCTAAAACTCATACAAAGGTAGAAACAGAATAACTGAGAAATGGTAGGCTTGACACAGAAGTTGTTTCAAAGATCTTGTGTCTCGATGTTGTCAAGTTACCTCTTACCAGCGGTCTTGAAGGATGATGCCTAACATCTTACTGAGGAAATAAAGTCTCTTGATACTCAGTGCCTTCATCTCATCCTTATGAAAACTTTCAAAGCTTCAGTTGATTCAACTTGGGTCCAGCACGTCCACAGCAAATAGCAAAACTACTGCTCACTTTTAAGGCATATCCAAGAAGCAGCAACTGATGGTAAAAAAAAAATCCAACCAGCAAAATCATGCCCAGTCACCTAACCACAGACTATGTGCTCTCCACACGTGCACTGGGTTACGTGTTCTGATATCATGGCTCTCAGGTTTACCAGTAATTTGAAGTGGCTGGAGGGAGCATCTGGGGCGGAGGGTCCATACTTTATTTTGATCTTGTGATCATGGTACAAACTTGGGAGTCAAGAGGCTTAGATGCTGCTTAGTTCCTCCACATAATCCACAGCCTTCCTGTCATTTTGGGCAATGCATTTAATTATCTGTTGGTTTACTACCCAATAAAAAGAGTAATTTTCTACTGTGTCTTGTGGCAAGGCTGTGAAACATACTTTTAATGTTCATGTAATATTCCAAGATCATTGCTATTACTAATTCTTTGTATGGCATTAGGGTTAGAGATCCCATCTGAGATTTGATTGCATGCCGCACTGCAGTGATGATCCATTCACCCAAATGTTTACGCTGTATATTGAGCAGTAGAAGGATTTAGACAAGCAGAGCAGGAATCAAATCAAGACTATAACACAAATAATTATGCAAAAAGATTAGACTGCACCTCTCTTGACTAGCATACCAATGCTTTGCTACCAGATTATCTCATCTCTCACAACTAAATTATGACTACTATATAGAAGTAGTCCACTCAAAACCTCTTCTTACACTCGAAAAATATATATATATTGAAGTATAAAATATAAGCAAACAAAGGATGTGGAAATACCCCATAGAAAAAGCGCTGTATCTGCTTGAGTGAAATAAAAAAAAACACAGTTGTGTTATTAAAGCTTTAATCTTATTAAACTTTCAAAGCAATTTTGTGAATGCAATGATAAATAGGTATGAGATGTCTCTTAGTGCTAGAAGCAACAACATAAACCTCTGCCACAAGGAGCCACTCACTCAAATTGATCTTCCTGTCTAATCCTGAAGTTTTTCTTTGCTTCAGTTTCATGGCATCAGAGAACAAATGCACCTTATCAACAGGGACTCCAGCAAAGATGAGTTTACAAAATGCTCTCTCTGAAGGAAACCACAAAGGACACAGGCATGGCACAGCTCAAAAGGAACATGTAAATGTAAGCCCAGGCATACATCAGTTTTGTTGCTTTTCCAGAGTTCCACAATTTTTCCTTGGGCATCAGAAGCAGACAACACCAGACTCAACTAAAAGTTGTGATTGTTCCCTTTATATCTGCTTCTTCACTCACCTTTGGTCAAGCTTGCTGCTGCAGCTGTCTGATTCAGATCCTTCTAAGATGGGCTGCCTCCTTTCTTCTCTCAAAATCTTTCATCACCTGTTCATAAAGAAAAGCAGAGCTCCCATTTGCTTTCTGAACTACTGCTATTGTATTTTTGAGGCTGTAAGACACGCATGAGTCATTAGCACTAACAATTGAGAGAGGGAGAACAAAAGAACTCACTTCTTTCCCACAAAGAAGTTTCTGGCACACTTGCTAACTTACATTTTTTGATAAATGCTTTCATACTTGTCAAGCGAAGGTGATGTCTGATAGCAGGTTCAGAAAGACACTTGGCAGGTGTATGACCAACATCAGTGGGATGATTTATACTCAAATACACAGTTTACCTACAATTAAACCTTAATTCAAGAACTGCTTTTCCTGGCCCAAAACACTTCTTTGGCAGCAAGCGCAAAAGAAAACACTACTAGTACAAGCCCTCCTGCTCACATAGTACAGTGAATGCCACTCACAACCCAGATCTGTGAAGGACAAAGTCAAAAATGAGTATGAACCAGGTTAAAAAGTTTTCACAGAGTTGAAGTGTTTTGCTAAAAGCAAGACAGCGTGCTAAAAAACTGCAAGACTCTAAGTCTCTAACTCAGCCCAGCAAAACACAAATGCATATTTAAATATATTTTAGTGCTACATGAGAAAATATAGTCCTTCTGAACCTTCTTTCTAGCCTGGAAACCAGATTTGTACAAAAATCCTAATTTGAGCTGCTGTAAATTGCAGTGACAATTTGTTGGTTCTGTTCCACAGCAATTTACAGAGTCAGAGAAAGCTAATTATCACTGACAGCAGCTGGAATTCACTACTGTATCTTTCTTCACAAGTTCAGTGGAATATTGTGTTTTGTTCTTATGTAATTATTTTTCTCAGAAACACCCACAGGTAAGAAGATAACACAGCAATGATAATTTTTGTTGATCTATAATGCTATGCATAATAAACAGAAGCAGAGAACTCAGTTTGTTGTTTTGGAGACTGTTGTTCTAAATACACTTGAAAACTAGTCATTTCACCTCAGGGCCTTCTACTGTTCTTTCAGCATTTACAATTCCTAGAAATATGGTTCTAAGTTGTCTTACATAATTAATTCACGTAGGGTTATAAGTGACTAAAAAAATTGGACAGTGATCTCCTTCAGGACATCTTTACACTTCTATCAGGTATAACTTATTTTTTAATATTAAAATATTATTTCAAACTGATGGTGCCCTTGTAGGAGTAGAGAACTACTTAAGAGGAAACAGAAAAGGGGATGAACAGAGCGCTGCAGAGTTACTACAAACATTCCTGAAGAACTATCATTTGGAGGTGTATCACCAGTGAGGACACACACTACCCTAAAAGCTTGGCTCATTTTTGCAGACCTGGAATTTGGGAAAGTATTTTGAAAGTTGGGTGCAGCGGATATATTGAGACAATAACCATTAACTTCAGGGACTCCCTGTTCAATATAGGACCATGTTTTCAGTCAAACAGTTTGATTCTGGAGCAAGCTTCAAACAGATGGAAAGCAACAAGATGGGACAAAAGATGAAGGACTGCACACTGTGCAATTTTTGTTAGCAAGTGTCACTTTCTTATCATGAATGGGGCTGTGGCAGCTAACAGCAAAGAAAGGCAAAGCTAGGGATGATTTTTGTATTACATAACACAGAGGGAATGAAAAAAAAACCACACTGAAATGGGCTTAAAAAACTAGAGCCTTTAACAAAATGGGAAGCTTTTTTTCTCTGCTTTTAGTTTTTTGTTTTAGCTTTTAGCATTTTGGATTATGCCTGTGAGCTTGTCTTCAAAACTAGGAAAGTTAGATCCTTCTGTTTTTAAATCAAAACTGACAGATAGAATCACTTGAATTCAGGATCTTGGTCTTAGGGGGAAAAGAGAAATACTATAGTGCTTGTAAGAATATCAATCAGCGGTTAATGCAAAGGTCTTTTGTCAACAAGGCCTGCCTTCAAATCAATTTATTTAAAATTAATCTATTTTTTCTCCAGTTGTATTCAAAATTGTCTTTAAAATCCTAAGTCTACACGCACTACTGCAGTAATAACAGGTTTCTACGGCAAAACATCTGGTTTTATATAATGTTGAAAGCTGTGTCTATTATTACAGAATAGTGATTTTATTTATATTCATTTGTATATGTCTTGTTGCATCAAAGATTACGAACACCAGGTGGCTTAAAGACTTCCTTTCTCCATGATTCACCTCATCAAATAACATTTTTTTGTTATATTTTAGGAAAAAATCTGCTTCCCATTGAAGCTAACAGCATGTTCAGAAAACAAAAATCAGTGGCAGAACTTATTTACTGTGGAGGGCGGCCAGTCATGACTGAAGAGCAAATAAACCTTCTGGCCCTTTGGTACGAGGCAGTAACCTTTGGTAGCAGAGTGGGGGAAGAGATTGGGGTAACCCCCCTTCAGTTGCTGCTGCCTAAACCCAACCGGGTTTGTAAATCCAAATTTTTGGTCTAGTGGCTGAGCCTTGTCACTGTGATTCCACCCACATTAGTAAATTAAACAAGTCTGGGACCAGTCTCTGCCCCTGAGGCCAACTGGCACAGGACATCCAACATCCATTCTATTAAAGCCTCAAAAAGGCTGTAAAAGCACACAGTCGGCCTACAGGGGATGGCAGGATGTATCCCCTGGAGTATTATGGGAAACTGATCACTGACCCAGGCTAAAACTGTGGAAGGATTAATGAGAATCAGTAGAAACAACTGAGTCCCAGTGCTCAGGAACATCCTGACACTGTTTAATTTGTTGGTCCATTTTTCACACTTTGATCTGTGCCAATACCCTCACCAGGTCCTTACAGCAACAGCCCGCACACACAGTGGGCATTTCTTGCCCTAACATACAGCACTCTTGGATATATCAGCTAAAAGCTCACACTCATGTCTATGGAGCAAAACCCCTAAATCATCATCTCTGGCTCTTTCCTATTGCCCACGCCCCAGGATCACGGTCTGCAGAGCAGTGTAGGTACAGAGGAGCTTCTCAGTGCCCTCTGGTGAAAAGTCCGGCACTGTCCTTCAACTGCTGTGAAAAGCAGCCGGAAAGGGACAATGTCCTACACCTCCACAGCCACTTGGTAAGAAAAGCTGTGCTGAAGCTGTGCTTGAGCTTGCCAGGGCCTGCGCTCAACAAGGTTTTTCTGTTTGGAGGCACGATGTATCTAATCGATTTCCAGTTTTTAATGTGAGTGGAAAGCTACTGATTTGGGGGAAAACCAACTAAACCACAAAAGAGAAAATACACAGCACATGAATTCCCTGCTATAGAGTCAGCTGAACTACAGATTCAACTCCCCTGCGATTGTTCATTAACATTAAAGTGGTTGGAAAGCGTTTGCCAGCATCTTCCAGCATGATAATGCCCAATTTCACCCCTGCAAAACCCATCCAAGAATTCTTGGCACGTTGATACCCTCTGAATGACTCAGCCTCCCCTAGGAAAAGGAAGCAGAACAGGGAATTTTAGGAAGGAAGGGGGCTGAAGCCATACACAGAGCTAAGAACAGTTAACTGCATAACTGCTATGGAAAAAGCAAGATATATGAGGGCTTGGGCAGAGAAGTAAAGTAGGAATACACACAAATAGGAAAGAAAATAAAAGCACTGATATGGATGGTAGGGAAAATGGGAGAAAAGGATGTGGAGGAACTCTGAAATGAGGAGAAAAGAAAGTGGGGAGTATTAGAGAAAAGGGAAACTATGTATGTCTGGGTATAGAGCAGGGGGGAGCATGAGTGAATCGGGTACACAGAGCAGACACAAGGACAACCTGGAATGAGACATGGAGCCAGGAACACCACAAGAGGGAAGAAACCGATGAGCCCAGCTCATTCGGTTTCAGAAACTGTATGTTGTAAAGTGAATTTTAAAAGACGTTCTAGGCTTGAACATTCGTTTTTACAAATTACAAAATTAAGGGCTTGCAGTTGTCTGGTAGATCTATGTTCTCACCTATCAGTGGCAAAACACAAAATAAAGCTGCTATAGGAGCACACCAAAAGCAATAGTTTGGAATGACACTACCCTCTGGTGGTTAAAAAACAGTTATGTGTACACCAGGAAGGTCAAATATTTGGGGCTGGTCGTATAGATAACTATGGCTTGTTGGACCTCTTGTTCATGTCACTAGCACCAACTATACTTAAAAAAAAGAAAAAAAAAAGCAATCTATTCCAATCCACCTTGAGACCATGCTGTTAAATGACACATTGACCTTATTAGTCTGTTTTAACATCTCACACATTCATGACTGGTTGTAAGCACAAGTAACTGTGAGGCTCAGAAGCAGACTGGCAATAATTTTTATGTTTCTGTCAACCTGCAAGAACAGGAACAAAACCCTTAGCTGTGCTTAGATATGTAAGAAGGAAGTGACACAATACTAAATTCCCAAATAAAATGTAAAGCTATTACCAGCAACTTTCTGCATTATCTCTTTGGAAAATAAGCTCTTCAGAATGCACATTCACTTCTAGTGTGTGCAAGAGAGCTCCTAGACCAACAGACTCCAGTCTTTAGATGTGACTTTAATACAAGCATTTAAAAAAAACTACAAAAGTGCTTGTAGGAAAGAAAAATGGAAGATAATTTTTCCAAGTTAGTGCTGAACCATATCCATAATTATGTATATTATCACCAGTGAATTCAAGAGTGCATAAAGCTGTGGTCAGAATAAAAAATAGGATTAATGCCTATATATATGCATTAAAAGCCAGCTTTCTTATTCTGATCCTTACTTCTAACAGGATAGTCCTTAATCTTAAATACATAAAGGATATAGCTGGTTTTTTTTTTTCTTCCATACTACAGTTACAAAACATCATTGCTGAGAAAAGCAATTGCTTCAATTCAAGGTCTTCATGAAGGTGGTTTGGCACTGGTGTAACGAGTTAACACAGTCATTGGGTCTCCTGTCTTGCCTCACTCACATTTCTTGACATCTAATCTTGTACAAACAATAAAAGCCAAATATTAACCACTCTGCCATTTTCTCTTTTACTCTCTTCACATTATCACTGTTCAACTGGGTTTTTTTTCCCCCTCCTGTTAAAAATACCCCTATTTCTCATAGGCAAATGATCCTCTTGGAAGCTCAGCCTCCCAAATACTATTTTATACCCAAACTTCTTCAGACCATATGTGTCGATAGTCCGATATTTCTGGAAATGAAGAAGAGCTTGTCATATCATTCCCTCCTAGAGAAACTATTCTGTGTTTTGCAGCTTTGATCTTTATGGTTGGCTGACCTTCAACTAAAAGTAAGGGTTTGCTTTTGTTGCTTGGAAGCAATATAATTGTGTATTGCCTGCTTGCAAGAAAGACCTTGATCGGGCAAAAGTCATTCCTGCGAGGTCTGATAAATTGTCATCTTTGATGCCACCTTGTGGCAAAAAACCACTGGATCCTGGAAATACTCCGCATTATCCCTCCTTGCAGGTGCATTTAACTGCAGCACGGTGGCAACTGCTGCCAGCAGCGCTTCAGTTTTACAGTTCATAAAACCAGGATTTGGCACTCTGAAAAATGCTGCACCAGTGAGTGCCAAAAAGGATGAAAAGCAGGAAAAAGCACCACAGAAGACACTTACTCTTTCCACAGGGTGAAAACTGAAGCTGTATATCAAAGGACACACAGCACAACCATTCGTGTGCTCAGAGCCCATGCATTTATTTCTCTCTTCCCCCTGCAAAACATTCACAGGGAGAGGTACAACCTTTTCCAGACGTGTAACTGCAAAACAGCTCTGCAGGTAGAGCCTGAAGGAAAACTCAGCCCAACAAGACAGGAAGCATTTATGTCAATTACCTCACACTGGACTCACCCTTCCCACTTACTAGGCGCAAAAAACCATCCTAAAGGAGACCGTGCCTATTTTTCAGGGCTGTCCAGGGGCCATTCTGGGCCTGCTACAAAAGCCAGCCTTACCACCTTCTGCAGCATGAGGAGGACGCCTATTTTTAGCGTTACTTCCACTGGAGAAGCCCAAGATCCACCACCTGCCTCCTCCTGGCATTCTATCAAACTCCCTTCTCTCAGCAAGGGAGTGGGATGAAGAGATCGATCTAACCCACACCCCTGCCTCTTGCGCAGCCAGGTTCCCAAGAAACCACTCGAAAACTCTTCAGCCAGGCTGAGGGGGGCGGCAGCTGCCAGCACCACCTCAGGTTTGCCTCCTGGACCCCCAGCTAGCGGGCAGGGGCCTCTCCCCTCCCTCTCCTCTCCCTCTCCCCTCCCTCTTCTCTCCC
>NW_010118338.1:534-1146 GCF_000699245.1 Pterocles gutturalis | reverse complement strand
GCCGGAGGGATTTGGGGATTTATCTCAACCCGGCGCCGCTGGATTCTGGGGGGTGGCACCGCCCGTGGGTGTTACAGCCGGGACCTGCCGGTTATTCCGACCTCGCCGTTTGCTCCGACGGTTTTTTCGGGTGTTTGTTCGAGTGCGGCGCCGCCAGCGCCTGCGAGGAAATCGCCTTCTGCCTCTTCGCCCTGGACACCCCCGGCGGGGACATGCAGAACCTCAAAGCTCCCTAAAACGGACCCATTTTTTGGGGGGGGGGTCACTCCTGACCACCGGCGAGCGCGGCAACGCCGGGACTTCACCGGGACATTTGGGATGTTCGGGAGGAGTAGCATCGCGTAGTTTTTATTTCATTATTTTAATTATTTAATTAACGCTTGGCTTTTTAATCACCCATCAGATGGTGGTGGTGACCTTGGGGGTGGGGTGCGGAGGGTCTGCTGCGGGTTGGATGCCGATGGGACACCCCAAACGCTGCTGCTTCCCCAAAAATCAGGTTTTTTTCACCAAAAATCATCTTTTTTTTTCCCCACCAAAAATCCACTTTTTTTCACCTGGTAGCAGCAAAAAAAATCAAAAAGTGCCGCCAAGAACAGCCGGTCCCCTGGG
>NW_010118338.1:0-491 GCF_000699245.1 Pterocles gutturalis | reverse complement strand
TAAAAATCTCCGCGATTCCTGCCTCCCCCCATGTGACAGGGAGAAAATTCCCCTTTTTTACTTTTTTTTTTTTAAATCCTTTTTTTTTTAAATTTTCCTGGTTTAAGCTGAGTTTCACCCCATATTCCCATGGGAAAATCTTGGGGGGGGTTTATTCTGCTCCAAAGGGGACAAGTTGCAACATGGTGATGGTGACAGTGCCCTCCTGTCCCCATGCAAATCAAATCCTCCCAAAAAACTGGGTGAAATCCAGCCAATTTTGGGCAAAACCCACGAAAAGCGACTCCGCTGGGGCAGGATGCAGGATGGCCCCGAGCATCGCTCCGTCCCGCAGCTACATTTTGGGCACGCAGCACCTGAGGGAGAAGAAGACCCCCCCCCAATATCATGGGGTAATTTTTTTTTTTTTTGGGGGGTGGGGGGTCCGTCCCAGCGTCCCCATCTTACCGGTAGTGCCGGGGACAGCCGAAATGTCCCCGTTGGGTCTCGTG
>NW_010118337.1:552-765 GCF_000699245.1 Pterocles gutturalis | reverse complement strand
CAACTGTCGCCAAGAGAACCTTCACAGAGCCGTCCCCACGTGAAATGTTCGTCGCCGAGACAACCATACCCGAGACACCCGTCCCCACGCCAACCAACCCCAAGACAACAGTGATGACTCAAACCGGCCATGATAGAACCGTTGCCATGACAACCATCGCCAAGACAACCGTCCCCACACCAACTGTCCCCACGCTAACCATCACCGAGCCAA
>NW_010118337.1:0-463 GCF_000699245.1 Pterocles gutturalis | reverse complement strand
AAACAGCTGTCCCCAGGCCAACAAGCCCCCCTCCAACCATCGCCGAGACAACTGATGCCAAGACAACCGTCCCCTCACCAGTCGTCGACATGCCAACAGTTGCCGAGGCTACCGTCCGCAAGACAACCGTCCCCGAGACAACCATTCCTAGGCAAACTGTGCCCATGCCAACCGTCGCTGAGACAACTGCTACCAAGACAACTGTCACCGAGACAACCGTCACCGAGACAACTGTCACCGAGACAACCGTCCCCACACCAACTGTCACTGAGACCTGGGCCAAAAGCCTCCGGCCGCCATGTCAACCGTCCGTACGCCAACCGTCCCCAGGCAAACCGTCCCCAAGCAACCCGTCGCTGAGACAGCCATCACCGACACAACCGTCGTCACGCCAACAGTCCTCACCCCAACTGTCCCAGCGCAAACCGTCCCCAAACGCCAACAGTCGCCGAGACATCCGTCC
>NW_010118336.1:65930-73375 GCF_000699245.1 Pterocles gutturalis | reverse complement strand
TGTCTGTCTGTCTGTCTGTCTGTCTGTCTTGTTGGTGTATTCTCCCGGGATTCAGCCCCCGGGGGTGTCTGCGCTGGAGCCAGAGAGTCCAGACGCCGTCCGACGCACTGCAGGAGCTCTGGGCCGGGCTGTACCTAATAACACAGAATCATGGGATGGTTTGGGTTGGAGGGGACCTTAAAGATCATCTAGTTTCAACCCCCTGCCATGGGCAGGGACACCTCCCACTAGCCCAGGTTGCTCAAAGCCTCATCCAGCCTGGCTTTGAACCCCTCCAGGGATGGGGCACCCACAGCTTCTCTGGACAACCTGTTCCAGAAAAAAATTTCTTCCTAATATCTAATCTAAATCTCCCCTCTTTCAGTTTATAACTGTTAACCCTCGTCCTGTCCCTACACCCCCTGATCCAGAGCCCCCCCATCTCTCCTGTAGCCCCCGTTCAGCACTGGAAGCTGCTCTAAGGTCTCCCTGGAGCCTTCTCTTCTCCAGGCTGAACAACCCCAACTCTCTCAGCCTGTCCTTGTACGGGAGGTGCTCCAGCCCTCTGACCATCTCCATGGCCCTCTTCTGACCTGCCCCAGCAGGTCCATGTCTTTCTTATGCTGAGGACTCCAGAGCTGCAGATGGGGTCTCATGAGAGTGGAGTAGAGGGGGAGGATCCCCTCCCTTGACCTGCTGGCCACGGTTCTCTTGATGCAGCACAGCTTATGGTTGGCTTTCTGGGCTGCGAGCACGCATTGCCAGGTCATATACAGTGTTTCATCTGTCATTTGCCCTTAGTGAAGCCATGTTGGCTGTCACCAGTCACCTTGTTATTTTCCATGTGCCATAGCATATTTTCCAGGAGGATCTGCTCCGTGATCTTGCCAGGCACAGAGGTGAGACTGAGTGGCCTGTAGTTCTCTGGGTCTTCCTTTTTGCTCTTTTTAAAAATGGGCATTTTGTTTCCTCTTTTGCAGTCACTGGAAACTACCAGGCTGCCACAACTTTTTGGATATGATGGGTAGTGGCTTAGCTCAATGGTAGCTCAAACCCTGGAGGTCCAAGAGAAAGAGATGCAGTTGCAGAGGATGCGGACCTCAGGACACATACCTGATTTCGTGCAGGGCTGGCATGCCTCAGGGAGCCCCAGGAGCTTTGTCTCTACATCTTTCTGTGGCTGGTTCCCTCCCTAGGAGCGGGTGGCAAAGTAATAGGTGCTGTAGGATCTGACTGTTCCTTCTCTTGCTCCCCAAATTGGATTCCCTCTTATTTGCCTCTCCCTCAGGGCATGCTCCCCCCTTTCTCTGCGATGGGGTGTTGAGATATCACGCGATGATGCAGTGTGATGAGATAATTTCTCCCCCCCCCCCCGGCTTCTTGTTTATATTCTTTAATTAATTTATCTTCTCGCCTACAGCTTTAAATTTGCTTTTAGCATAAGAACTTTCTGAAGACACAGCAGTAAAGTTTTATTTGCTCTTAATCTTGCAAAGCAATCGTTTATATTATAATCTCCCTAGATTAATAGCATTAATTTTGCTGCAAGCTTTGAACGTGGACCAAACATAACCCAACCAGTGGTGAACCCGCAAAGGGAGTGGTTCAATGAGCTCCTTTAGGGGAGTCCATCATGTTTGTTTTACAGCAGTTTAACTGTAATAAGGCAGCCCTGCCCGCAGTTCCTACAGAGCTGAGAGTTAATTGTACCTGAAGCCAGCAGCACGCTATAAACACATTTATGTCATGCAGGACAATTAGCGCTGTGACTCATTGCTGGGAGCTCAGCCTATGTTCTGTATGGGGTAGGATTTAAGTATTTGTCTGTACCATCCGCAACAGCAGTCAGCACAAATCCCTCTGGCATTCAGCATCCTGCAGATCCAAAGAGAAACCAGGGGCCATGTCCCCCAGAACAGAGCAGGTGGAAGACCATGAGTAACACCAGCTTAAAGGGTTTTTAATGGTTTGCATTACATCCCTCACTGTAGCAACTTCTTAATGAGCCGGTGCTTGAGCTTTGGACAGAAGCTGGAAGGACCTGCTACCTTGGGCTGTGGTCAGAAATGTTGCTAAATACTCTGTTTACACATGATTGTAATACCCTTTGGTAGATGGTGGAGGCCAGGAGAAAGCTACATTTTTTTCCTGTGCTGTGACCAGGTTGAAAAATTATCAGGTCATTCTGTAGCCTTAAAAGTTACCCTTGCCAGCTGCTCCGCCACTTCTTGCAGGAGCTATTGCTAAAGCGAGTTTGTAGGGCAGCGAGCTCCAGGTGCTGACCCTCAGTTTCAAGTAGGGTGAGTTTTGGATGGAGGGAGGACAGGAGGATCAGGCACAAAGCAATGCACTTGTGCCTGATTCTCGGATTAAACTTTAACTTCATGAAGGCACAATTAAGGACACACCCTGATGCTGTGCAGGATAGCAGGTATCTTGCTGTCCCCCAGCGAGCGTGCAGTCACACGTGAAGGTGTTTCGAAATGACGTGGGACAAATTCTTCTAGTGTGAACCATGAGCCGCATTCTCAAAGTCATGACCGAAAGAGCCTGAAATAAATATTTTCCTAACAGTAAAAGCAGAAGAGGAGCTGGATGAAAGACCTGAAGATTAAATCCTGGCAGCATGGAACTCAGAGGCAAAATTCCCAGTGTATTGGGGTCAGGGTTTCAACCTAGAGCCAACTAGTCCAGATCTTGCAGCTCTTCTCAAAGTAAAAATGAGTCAGCTGGTCATCGTTGGTATTCAAAGGGAAAACAGAAACAAGGTGAAATCATTTAAGCTGACAGTGGCCAAGTGGCAGTGAGTTTGCTCTGGAAGGAAAACATATATCTGAAGGTGCTATGTTTATGGAGTCCCATTGCTTTCTAGATCAAATGCGTTTGCTTTGCAGATGGGAGAATGGCTTTTTTTTTTTTTTTTAACTACTAGCCTGCAGATTTAATCTAGAGCCCTTCCTTTTCATGTACCACAACAGTTATCAAGATTTTCTGCTGACCTGCCGTCCCCACGAGATCATCGGCCCCTCTGCAGGCCCATGGCTTCCGAGGGCACCTCCAGTGGGATTCGAGGTGGTTGGCACTTCACCTCTGTGGAGCTGGCTGAATTTGGCAAATGGTTTAGTTGCTGAGACTCAGGAGGAGTATAACCACTACTTCTCTGGCTGTGCTGGGCAATAAATTAAAAGAATAAATCCTTCTTTTTTTGTCTTGAAGGTAACAAGAAGAGAGCCTGGGCAGAGCTACGGAGTAGATTGGTGTCCAGGACCCAGCCAAGGTAGGAAGCCAGGGGAATTTCTTCCTAGCACCCTTCCTGGGGGAGTTTTACAGAGGTAATCCCATTGCTGTCTTGTAGGGCATTAGGAAAATGAGCTGGGATAGACCTCTTTTTCTAGCAGCAATTTTTCTTTGTTTCGAATATCCTAACTATTTGCAAAATGCTCGAGTCCAATCACTTCTTTGGCAGAACTGGTTCTCAACCAGTTTGGATTGAAAATTTGCAAGAGACGCTTGATTTCTGGAAAAGCCAGATGATGGATCCTGGGTTTAGCCATGAAGACTTTGAGGTAGGGAGTTGTGTGTTCCAGAAATGGAACGCATAAACCGGGGAGCAGCCCTCCAAGTGAGCTCTTCTTGGGTTATTTCCATCTTCTCCGGAGTGTGAAAAGATTAATGAATGCCAAATGGTACTGACAGTGGCAAGACTATGCAGGCATTGCTGGTTTATGCCAGCCTTGCATTTGGCCTTAGGAATGACATAATTAGGCAGCAATATCAAAGCAAAAAGCCTCAAAACCAAATATTGCGACAGAAAACGTTTAGCATGTCCTGGTCACAGCTATCATCCAGCCCTGCCATGAGCAGCAGCCAGCTCCGGTGGTCTTGTCCTTTTCCCCAAACCACTGTGAATACTCCTGATATCCCACTCAAGAGCCCTTGGTCGGTCCCCCCCTACAACATCTGTGCTAAGGAGACTGCAAGGGAATTCCACCTCCAGCAAAGGAGGCTTGATTGCTTTTAGTCTCAGGTGAATTCAAGTGGAGGGTGGATGGGAAAGCCATCAGGAAGCAGTGAAGGGTCTCCAAAGTCTTCTGGTGGTTTGTACAAAAAAACCAGCAGTCTTGGGACTGTCATCCCTCTTGTATTCCTAAATAAAATCAAGATTGTAATTGTTCTCCACGAGTAGACCTGGCTACAGCCTTTATCACTGATGCAGGTCTGGCTGGCAGAGCGGATACCTCCAAAGGCTGGTGTCTTCTAGAGCTTGAAAAACTTTGTTTTTCCTGGGTGAGCTGGATGCCAGGAGTGCATGCTCTGCTCCAGCTTGCAACAGTGCGAACTTGGGGGTTTGCTCTGACTTTTCAAATCCCTTTCAAGCCTTCAGCTAAAATTAGGTGTTTGCTTTAGAGGGAGAAAAATAAGGACCTTGGGTGAGAATGAGGCTCTGGAAAGTGTTTAGAGGCCATGTACACAAGGGGTGTCTAGCCAAGTTTGTGCATTTCGCCACTTCGGAGCTGCTGATAAATCCAGCCCTGTGTGACTATGGATACCTTCATCCCACCTCTTCCATCCCTAGGCAGTGAATATCTGCAACGTAGGTCCTGAGTCCACGTGGAGATACCAGTCAGCCAGATGGAGCAAGGCTGGGAAGGAACATGTCTACGCAGGTATGGATTTGTCTGAAGATGTTAATACAGACCCTCCTCTCTGCAGGGAAGTTGTGTCTGGGATGTGCGAGGTTTTACAGAGACGCATGCTTTGCCCTCCTCTGATTGCTTTGTGCAGAAACACACATTAGCAGAAGCACTGAACACACATCCGTATGTTGTTTGTGCTGTGTATGGCTTCATCAGAGGGCTAACCGACAGAGAGATTCTTGTTACATTGTGTTGCTGGTGGTCTTCTGTATGCTTGAGATTTATAAATCAGGCGATTGTTTGATTCTGACACAGGAAAATCTTTTGGTAAATGCAGGAGGCTTGAGAGCAGCTGGAAATGTCTGGGGCTCCCATTGTGTGCAGAATGTAATGTGTGCAAAGGAAATCTGCAGCATTCCTACGGCAAACCACAACAAGACGCTCCATACAGCCCTAATCAGTTACAATTCTCATATAAATTATAACGGCTTAAATGTTATTTAAATGATAAACAGCTTGTGCATTCCAGACATTGCTGTGATTCCAGAAGGTGGCTGTATAATACCAGCTGAATGAAATATTGCACATTGCAGGCTAAGTAGGAGGCTTTATGTGTGCGTGTGTGTATCCGGTTTTGTCACATCTTGAATATTTTTTGGCTATAAACCTTGGACTTCCAATGCGCTGTGTGTATCTTGGAGCCCACGGCTCCATCCGTTATCCAGCAGCGAGTTGTCTGAAGGTCGGTCAGGCCAACATGCCAGCGAGCTGGAGACACAACCACAGAGGCAGCAGAAGTATCCATTGCTTCTGGGCCGTCACTGTCACTTATTTGTGTGTGCAGTTTTGCCCAGACCCTGCTCAGCACCGGATGGTGTAACTGCTCCTTTAATCACAGTTTCCTACGTAGATGGCCATTTCATGCTTGATTAAACCAAGCGTGGCTTGAGCGTTAGGAAGAAGAATGGTGAGTCTGGGGGAGATCATCCCTTGCCTAGGAGAGAGCTCATCCAGCAGACCTGGGCTTTCCCAAAGGGAAGAGTCATTTTTTTTCCTGCCAATTCTTCAGTGTCCTAGGAGACCACTGGAGGCTGCTGGCATTTGCTGTCTTTTGATGTCTTTGCTTGAAGGAGAAGGTTGGTGGCTGCTCTCCAGCCA
Organism: Pterocles gutturalis; assembly: GCF_000699245.1. Lineage (NCBI taxonomy): Eukaryota > Metazoa > Chordata > Aves > Pterocliformes > Pteroclidae > Pterocles > Pterocles gutturalis. The sequence continues at coordinate 67,601 of NW_010118336.1, read as the reverse complement.
GCCCAGCAGCCCTTCTCTACCACATAGCAGCAGCTCATTGAAACTTGAGGGACTTCTGTTTGCTCAGGGGAGATTTAGGGGTGGAGGTGGGCCATGGCAGCACCTGGGGCATGACTCCAGAGGTGAGTCCTCTGGCTGAGCTGAAATCATCCTCGGCAAGATGCCACTTGGTGTGAGCAGCACCAGAGGCTCCTGCCCCAGTGAGGTCCTGCTGGAGCCGGTGAGACTGGTTGGGTACAAAGAACTGAGCTTTTTCTTCCTATTTGGTCATGTTATTCTTGGTGTAACTCTCCTCAATTCAGGCCACAGGATTTTTCCAAAACTCTTTTACAATTGACACAGCCTCTGCTCCATCTGCATATTTTGTTGTCAAATTCCAGCATTCAGAAATGTTCTCTTTTGGTTGAATTTTTCCAGAATATTAGAGAGGAGAAACTGCCCTGTGGTTAAACAACGGGACTGGCGTCCAAAGGATGATCGAGTCTGATTCCAGCCTCTTCCACAGACCTCCTCTGTGATTCCAGGCAAGTCATTGAACCCGTCTGTCTGTTAGGATCCCATCTGCAAGACAAGGAGGATCTAATTCTTTTCCCCCATCTGAGTCTCAACCTCTTTTTGTGTTTGCAGGGTACCAAATGGGGCCCCGATATTAGCTGGAGCTTTGGGGCTTTACCATTAAAAAGTTAATAATAACCAGCCGTATTTCAGATAAAATGTGATTTGCAGTTTAATATGCTAAGTAACAAAAGACTTTACCAAAAGAATGAACAATAGCCTTTTCCATTTCACAAAATAATTTGCCAGGCAGAATAAATGCACCAGCATTTTTATAAAAACAAATTATAAATAATTGCTTTTTGCAATTTAATACACACATAGAAAGAGCCAAGAGGGCTCAGCAGCCACCGGGAATCTGATTTCATTGCCGATTTGGACTGTCTCCGTAGTTTTTATGAAAATCCCTGAAGACTGTGCTATTTTGTAAACTAAACATGGCTTTTTTTTTTTTTTTTTAAAAAAAAAATGGTTTTTTTTTTTTTTTTTTTTTGCTGGCCATGTGGAGTCTTTTTCCATTCATTAGTGAGCTGCTTTTTTTTTGTGAACACAATTAGACAAAGGAATAAATCAGTCAAGAAACATGGGACATAATTTTGGCAATATGCTCTTATTTGCCTAACTGTATAAATCTTTCACCAGGCTACAAATGAGACCGCTTCCCTCAGTGTTGGGGTCAGGGGAAGAGAGGGATCAGATCCTGAGGATTTGATGGCTCCCGCCAACCATGGCTGGTGTTGAGCGGTTCCCCTCATTACAGCAATTCAGCATTCCCACGACTGGGGAAGCGCTTCAAGATATTTTTTCTGTTTCCTCTCTCATATTACAGAACTTAAGAAACATCACCAAGCCCATAGCTCCCTGAGCGCTGTGTCTCCATAAAGGGTTCTTATGTCTCTCCCAGTCCAAATATCTGGACACCTTACTGGTCTTGGTGCAGTGGCCTCGTGATGCTCTTGCAAGGAAGGGAAGGGTTCTCTTTGCTACTTCTTGGGCAGGGAGATGAGGTGTGCTCATCCCTATACATCTCATAGAATCACAGAATGGTTTGGGTTGGAAGGGACCTTAGAGATCATCCAGTTCCAGCCCCTGCCATGGGCAGGGGCACCTCCCACT
>NW_010118336.1:47143-65718 GCF_000699245.1 Pterocles gutturalis | reverse complement strand
CTGCTCTAAGGTCTCCCCGCAGCCTTCTCTTCTCCAGGCTGAACAACCCCAACTCTCTCAGGCTGTCCTCATAGGGGAGGTGCTCCAGCCCTCTCATCATCATTGTGGCCTCCTTTGGACCTGCTCCAACAGCTCCGTGTCCTTCTTGTGTTGGGGGGCCCAGAACCGGATGCACTTCGCATCCCTCCTGGCACCCCAAGCACACAGCCTATAGAAATGCAGTTTCTCTTTTTTCACAAGGAGAAATGAAAGCTTTGCTGGACCCAGGAGGCAACGATTCCCTCACTGGCATTGCCAGCCAGCTCTGACGCTTGCCATAGGTATGGGTGCATACCCACAGGGGCAAGGACTTGTGACTGTTCCGTGCTGGAGCAGGATTTGGTTCATCCCACTGTTTTTTTGCAGAGCTGGAGAGACCTGCCAGCTCGCATTTGTAGAGGATTTGAGGCCTGAGAGATGCCCTTTGTTGTTGTGCAGCATGTCTGTGTTTCCATCCCTCTTGAAGGATCTTTTGAGGTCATAAAGCTTGTTCTGACCCTCTGCAGACAGGTGAATCCCACCCTGGGTACCTCGTGTTCCTACAGATCATATTAAGCTTCCTCAGTGAAAAAAATACAAGTTGAGAGAAGGATTTTGGATTTATTTCCCCACAATTTGTCCTTGTTTGACCAATATTTTCAAATGCTGCTATTGCTGTGGGTGGATTTCCCCTTCCCATGCATATGCTGGTCTTGCTTCCTATTTCCAGTGATTTATTAAAAGATTTCTGCCCAAGTAACATAAACAGTAATTCTTTCTTTTTTTTTTTTTTTTTTTGTAAAGATGTTCTCAGGTTTCCCACTCTGTTTTTCCAGAGATCACCAGATAAATAGGCTTCAGGAAAGGTATACCAGGGAAGGCAGCTATAAATACTCCAGAAATGCTGATATTAAGTGTCAAGGCTTAATGCACAGCTAATTGCCTAATCTGCAGTTTCATCACAAGACATTTATCTCTTTGCTCGCTTTCACCATAGTCTCCCTGGAATAGCTGTCAATTTAAAGTTGATTAATCCTGCCCAAGTAAATTAATGTCCTATTCATAACATATTCCTCCCCAGTTTTTAATTTTTTTTTTTTTTGAAGATGGCTTGTTGGTGACCGAGTGCTACGCATGGTGTAGTCTATATCTGAGCCAGAAGGAGCCTTTAGCTAAAAATGCAATGCCAGCCTACGCTATCTGTCATTAATGGTGTGTTATCACTACAGGTATAGGTGAACTGGCCCTAGCTGGATGGCTACAAACACAATGTTCAGTGGGCGCAGCTGGAAGTGCAGTTAGGCTCCATCATACTTTGGCTCCTGCAGATGTTTTCAGACAGGCTTCTCACTCAGAGGAGGAGAAGGACCTGCCTTGTGTCAGTCACATTGGCTGTTCTTCCATTGGTGCTTGTGCTGACACGTTTAGCCCCTAGATCAACTGATCCATGGGGCAAGATTTTAAAAATCAGGTGCTGAAAGTCAGGAAAGTCCAAGTTCCTGTGGGAGGGCACCGAGGTGATTTGGGGCAGCCAACATCTTGGCCAAGTTTGGAGAACACAGCTCATCCCTGCATTCTTGGGGCCAGGGCAGCATGGACATAGCTTGGATCTTGGCTTGTAAAGGTGGATTAAAAGTGCCACCCTCTTCCCTTTGTCCCGTCTGAGCCAAAATGCAGGGATGGGGAGAGAAATGATCCTGCCCAAAGAGACTTGCTAGAAGAGGATCACTGAATTGGATCCAGGGCACTTTCTTACTGATCTGGGATGCTGAGGAGTGGGCTTGGACACTGGGCCATCAAGAGGCACCCAGTGATGTACAGGAACCGAGTCTGGTGACCGTAGCTCATTCTCCACGGTCACCTCCACACCTGGCACCGAGTTCAGGTCTCTGCTTCTCAGAACTGGCTCTTTTGCCCCAGAGGCTAAAAGTTAAACTCTGGTTTTGGGTTTTGGTTTTTTTTTTGTTGGTTTTTTTAACCTCATTTCCCTTGTCAATGCCAGTAAAAATAAGCTAAATCCGAGTGAGAGCACGTGGCTGGTTAGCTGTCTGTACTGCATGCCCCGGGCAGGATGAGGCTCGTATCTGGTGGAGAGTGGCTGCATCTGCAAGTTGTTGCTTCCCCTTGTTGCCTCGCTGGGATCTGTTTCCAGTTGCTGCCGAGACAAACTCACCCGTCAAAATATTGCCACTTTTCAAGGCCAAGTTAGCAATGTTTCCCGTAAGCAGTGTTTTACATTGCATTTGCATGAGTTGCTTTTTCAGTTGTCTCCAAACCTCCATAAACAGTATTCTGTCATTAATTTGACTCTTCTATTCAATGCTGCTAATTTGTACATTGTGCCTGTCAAGCGCAAACCAGGGAGTGACAACGTTGGTGCCGTGCTGCAGGACATTCAAAGGGCAGGCAAATCCATTGTTCCGTGCTGAGATGAACCAAATGTTGAGCACTGATTCTTTGCTAAATTGGGATACACGCTGGGTAATCTTCCTTCTTCAGCAACAAATACAACTTCTAGGGTGCTGGGAGTCAGGACCGTTTGAGTGCTCGTATCGCTGTATGAAAATCATTCTATAAAGGTGCTTTTTTTTTTTTACTCATGTTCTGGCTGAATGTGCAAAAGGTTGCTTCTGTGCAGCCTCCAGCGATACGGTACCCACCCCTGGTGAAACATTAACGTTGCTCTTCCTCCTCCTTCACCAGGAGGTAGAGCCTGGCAGCCGTCACCGAATCCTGGGGCTCTGCTGCAACATGTGCTGAATGAAAAGGTGTGCCTGGAGATCTTACAGTTCCTTCTCCCTGGGCTTGTTTGGAAACCTGGGAGGCCTGACAGCAACTCCAGATCCAAGCTGGCAAACGTCCGTGTGTGTCCCTGTCTTGATGTGTCTGGGTCAGCCTTCGCGACAAGTCAAGCCTCCATTTCTGAACAGAGGTGTGACTAAATGGGAGGGACTGGCCAACATGGGCAATGATGGTGCCTCAGGCTGGAGGGTCTGCATGAAATGTGAGAGCTGGATCAACCAATACCTCAACCTTTTCAACAAGGTGAAAGTGGCAACAATTTATCCCAAGCCTGGGACAGAATATCCACATCCAGGGCTGGCTGGGGTCCAACTGGATGTGTACCAGCCCTAGCGTGAGGATGTGGGTGATGGCAACGCTGTGTGATTTGGTTGTGCATGATTAGCAGGAACACAGCAAACCAGGTAATGGGCCATTTGAGGAGGAGCATGGCCAGGACATCCAGGGAAGTTGTTATGCCCCTTTGCTCGGTGTGTGCGAGGGAGGTTGGGCCTCCCGGTTCAAGAGGGTTGAGGACAAACTGGATTGGACTCGGGGAAGGGCTACCAAGAAGGTCAAGGGTCTAGAGTACATAATCTTTGAAAGACATTAAGGGAATTGGGCTTGTTCAGGCCTAGCAGAGAAATTCAGGTTGGACATTAGGAAAAACTTCCTTCCCAGATACTCAGGGAGGGAGCAAATCTCTTTTCTTGGAGATTTTTCGAAGCTTGTCTAGAAGAAGGACCAGGAGTTCTGTAATTCTACAAAATCAGGGCATTGGGAGCTCTGCTTTGTTTTTCTCTTCACAATAAAGATAGTGCTCAGTCAGGCTTCCAGGCTTCAACAAGTAAGAAAACAAACAGAAAACCCCCAAGCAAGCAAGCAGACAAACAAATAAATCCCAAAGTAAACAAGCAAGCAAGCAAACAAAACCCCCAAAGGACAGATGAGTTTTGTTTCTTTAATTCCCCAGTTTGCAGTCAGCCTCATGATTTGTGTGGAGTTGATACTTTTTTTCTTTTTAATGTTTTTTGGTAGTGGCTGGTAATTTGCAGTCTGAGTGGAGTCACGTGTAAGCATTTGCTAGCTCAGTCTCTCTATAAATTTCCAGCACCTGGTGAAGGAGGGAAAATGGCTCAGCTAGAGGTGTTGATGAGAGCAGCTCTAACTGCTTGTAAAACCCATGCTTGTTCCTAGATCTGTATAAATCTACTGCAAGAAGCATAAGGACTTGGAAATAGCTGCTCTGCTGTAAGCTTCCCTTGGAACCTCCAAAAAGAAAATCAAAGTGCCTTTCACGAAGAATTAAAACAGTCATCTCTTCTGAGCCACCGCAGGTGATGACAGCGAAAGAAGTGAAACAGTTAAAGAGCTGGAGAGTTTGTCACCTGCTCTTGTTTGGGGCAAAGTCCACTTTCACCCTGCTGAGACTCTTAAGCCAATCTTTGTTGTGATGGTCCTTAAAGCAATGAGCCCACCTGGGCCAAGGCTGAAGAACAAGATCCCTGGTTCCATGCATGGTTACCTTTGACCCTGCCTGGCAAGGAAGCAAAGGGGACAAAAAAACCCAAAACAAAACACAAAAACAAACACCAAAGAAAGGAAGGAAAAAAAAATCTGTGGCATTCTGACTCAGCACCTTTCACACTGTAAGCTTTGAACTGTACACACAGCTTCCTCCCCTTACCTATGCTCTGTGTTGCCAGCTAGGAAGCACCTTCGTGTCATTTTTTCAGCCCGTTGGCCTGCACCATGAGCACTGTGAGTGCAAAAGCCAGCTCTGGAGGTCAGGAAGAAGCCTTGGAAATGAGGAGCGAGACGCTGGGGGAGAGCAGCCACTCAGAAGATACCAAGAGGGGACAAGTGATCCTTGTTGCCTACCTGATTGCAACCCTGGAGCTGACCTGCCTCTTCATGCAGCTGGGAGTCTTGCCGGTGAGTATGGGTTGTCTTGCTTCACAGCACGTCCTGTCTGCAGTGCCAGGCTGTGGCATTTGCCAGCGAAGTCAGAAGAGAGTTTCTAGCAGGAGAGGAAAGTGTATTCGTAGCTGTGGCTCTGTTCAGGGTATGCCCAGGCAGTGAAAACTGGATTATTATTTGTCCTGCACTAGCACCTAGAGCCCTTTCCTGGCCTGACGGCCCTGGGTGAAGCTGTTTGTGTCTTCTTGCTTCCAGTGGGAGAGTGACCCAACAAGTAGCAGCAGAAACCAGAGATTTCAGAGCAGAGGTGCAGTTTTAAACAACTCTTAGCAGATGGCACAAAACAAAGATGTGAATCAGAAATAGCTGTCCCTTGAGCATATGAATTTTAAATAGGAAACCCCCAAGGACTGGGGCTTTTCAAGGTCTGTGGTTTTTGTGAGCTCAGGTTGGGGATGTGCTATCTGGATTCTAAGTAAAGGCAATATTTTGCCCATATTGGGCTTGCATCAATTCTGGCTTGCTCAATTAAACACCAGCTCCAAGAGCTCACTGCAGGCATCTCCTGGGTGGTGCTCAGGCTGCCCCAGGTGCAGGGTCTGGAGGCAAGAAGGTGACTCAAAATCTCCCTCGTCCCCCTTTGCAGTAGATGAATATGTTCAGCTGTGTTGGACTGCAAAGGTAAAGGGCGGTTCAGATTTGTCACCTGCTGCAAAATTGATGGTTTTGATCACATCCCATTGATTTTCATTAGCAGATAGTGTGGGATGGAGGCTTTTGGTCTTTATTAAGCAGCCTGGGGCTGACTCTGAAAGTTTCATCTGTGGGTATGAGGAAATGCTTCTTGGGAGCTGTAGTCCTCGCCACACAGACTTTAAGCTCTTTATTCAGAAATATAGCATACTTCATTTCCCCTGACCTGTGGGGGTTTTTTTTCTTTTTTTTTTTCTTTTTTTTTTTTTAGTACTTGGCAAAGAGCCTAGGTTTGGATTCAGTGGGGTTTGGCTACCTCCAGACAACCTTTGGTGTTCTCCAGCTTGTGGGAGGTCCCATTTTCGGAAGGTAAGTGAGAACAATTCTCATGACCATTTTCATAGTTGAAAAAGGCCAGGTATTTTTATACTTTAATAAAAAAACCCCATTTAGTTCTGGTTTGGGGTCCTGTTGAAATGTTTGAAGACTTCATAAATGGGTAAGGGGAAAATAAATACTAAAAATAGAAATACCGCAATATAGAAGCAGCCTTTATATTAACTTAGCTATGTTTTAATGACACACATTTAAGCGTAACAGTATACTGGGAACAGGCTTAAACCATCAGAGTCCTCAGAGCCCAGTCCTAAAGGCTTAATCCTGCAAACGTTTTATAGCCATGTGTAACCTTAGAAATGTCTTGTGCCTGGGAAACCTAAAAAAAAGAGGGTATTTATTGATGTTAAGTAGAGCTGTCAATGAAAATATTTGAGGGTCGTGTTATTTTTACGGCTGAATCACACTGTATCTACATCAGTGTTTGATACAAAGCTAGACTTGCATGAATCTTTAAGAACTGGGGCATCTGTAAGCTCATCTATCAAAATAAGACAAGAGTGGAAAACATTCCAGTTTTCTGCCTCTGGAGTAACAAAACAAAAAAATCCCTGGACTATGTAGTGAATCATGGTCTTTAGGTTACAAACAGCTAATGTAAACTTCCCTGGCTTTCATGTAAACAGCAAAGTTTTGACCTGTACCTCTTCCTCAACACGAAGCCCTTTAACTATTTATGCTTAGCTTTGTTTGTAGACCAGTCTTGGCATTTTGGGGGATTGTTTCTTTTAGTGTAAGCACAACTAATTGCTATGCAAGGTAATGTTCATCTGCTATCTGTAATATGCAACTTCAATAAACTGAAGGAAGGAGGCATTGGAGTGAAAAACACTGTCTAAGGGTCATCTTAGTCTCAGTTGCTCAGAAGTCTTTCTGTGGCACTCTTGGATGTTGTCCAACTTAGCTTTTTAAAGTATCTTGGAGTTGAATAAAACCTGATCTGGTTATTTTGGGTGTTTTTCCTCAAATAGAAGCAAATTGGACTCACTATTGCCAAGTCTTTACTGAACCTAAAGATAAAACTATTTTCTTTAATTGATGCTGAATGAGAAATGTTGCTTTGAACATCCTCTGGAAAGAAATGGGAATAGCTTCAATTGCTGTTGAACCTGAACTAAAAAAATCAGCTAGCCTGATTGCCTGGTCTGAACCAACTCAAAGAGTCATAGAGTAAAACCTGAGGGCTCCATGTGCTCTGAAGTGATAATATTGAATGCGTTGCTGAGCTGCTGGAACCACCTCTGCCTGTGGCTAGTCTTTAGCAGCTCTGAGATAAACTGAATTTATTCTTTGAAGTGTCAAGGGGGGAGACTTAGGCAAGGACGTATTATCTTGTAATGACCTGCATGGTCCTACTTCTGACAACTTTGTACCCTTTCTGTCCCAGGTTTGCAGATCAATTTGGCACCCGAGCAGCCTTAATTCTGTCCTGTGCATCTGGAAGTGCCTTCTTCCTGCTCCTGTCCATCTCTACCAGCATCCCCCTCCTCTTCCTCTCCAGGCTGCCATCGGTGTTCATGCATGGGCTACCAGGTAAGGTCTGTCAGGGCTGAATGGCTTTCCAAATTGCTTTTATTGCCTGGTTCCTTTCTTGCTCATGTTGCTGGAAGTCAACAGGCTCAACAGCATAAAGGAAGGCAGGAGAAACATCTGGTGGTCAGCAGGGATGAAATGGTGAGGACATGAAGCAGCAGGTGTGTGGGTTGTGGAAAGGAGCAGAAAAGCAGGGCTAGTAGCACGTAGTCTCACATCCATCCTCCTGTATGATCCTGAGCAAATTGTTTGGACATCAGCATCCAGACAGGGGTGATGAATACCTGCTGTCAGCAGTACTATCCCAAACTTCTCAGCTGCCTTCTTGCAACCGGGATGTTTTATAGGACAGCTTTTCCCTTTCTCCTGGTAAAATGAGCATATTAGTCAAAATGAAACATGATTACAAAAATACCTTCTGTTACCCGCCAAGCTGCTCTGCTTTGGTTGGCCTTTCCTGGATGTCACAAGCTTCTTTCAAGGGATTCTTTTTTCCCTGCAGGTGCTCAGAAGGTTATTACAGACCTTACTACTCCTTCCCAACGTGCTGATGCTTTGGGGAAGCTGGGTCTTTGCTTTGGAATAGGCGTAATCATCGGCTCTACCCTGGGAGGTGTCCTCTCCACCAGACTTGGGTAAGTGCTCCACTTGTTTGGTATAGGCCTTGTTGCAACCATGGAGGGAGCTGCTAAAGGGTGTTTTGCTTCCCTCCCAGCTTTTGATGATACTCTGCTGCTGGTGGCAGTAGAGGATCATACCAGAACTCAGAATTTTGCTTTCCATACTGCTTAAAAGAACTACTTCCACTGTTTTTAAGGAGACTTTGAAAATCTCATCTTCTGTCTACTTAAATTGATTTAAATACAAGTTGAAGTGAGAAATAGAGTCTGTCTCTTGGTTGTCTTCTCTTTGGAGCTGAGTGTGCTGAAAAGCAGCATGCACAGCATGGTGTGCTTTTTAGAAAGTGTTGTACCACTGAGAAATGGAGATGAGAAGCAGTGTGATCTAAGGGTCATCTTCAGTGTGCTTGGAGGATGCTCTGTACAGAGAAAGAGAAAGTGGAAAGCAAGCTTGGGACAGTGAGGGAAAAGAGTGAGGAGGTCTAGCCCTGTCCCAGCAAGATGAAGCACATGCCTGCTGCTTCGCTGCTTGCTTTCCAGTCTGGCACTTCGTGGTGGGTGGCCACCTTCCCTTATGTGCTGCAATAGAAAAGAAATGCCTGATTTTGCTGAGTTTAACCGTTTCAGTTCACTATAAAATCACAGAAGGGTTTGGGTTGGAAGGGACCTTAAAGATCATCCAGTTCCACCCCCTGCTATGGGCAGGGACACCTCCCACTAGCCCAGGTTGCTCAAAGCCTCATCCAGCCTGGCCTTGAACCCTTCCAGGGACGGGGCATCCACAACGTATCACTAAAGGAAGCTCAGAAGGTGTGATGTATTGGAGGACTCTGCAGGCAGGGAAGTGCATGTGGCTGTAATCTTTCTGGAAGATTCCCCAGCACTCCTCTGGTGGGGAAAAAAAAATCCCCATCCCCTCTGAACTTTAGAGCCTTTATTTTCCTCCCCTTCTTTTATTACACACACATGCTTCTGCAGGTTCAGGTTAGCGTGGAAGCTTTTTTTTTTTTTCTCTCTCTCCAACCTTTGGGAGCATTGTCGCTGCTCTACAGCCCTGGCCGGAGGTTAAAGTCCCCGAGGGGAGCGAAGCTGATGTTCAGGAATCCAACGTGTCCCGGGAGCGGCCGGTGTCCGCTAGGTGTCGCTGTCGGCCTGCCCGCACCGCTCCCGCACTGCGACGTCATTAAACATCAATTGCGTGAGCGTCAGGCTGCGACGTCAAATGGCATTGGGATTTATTTTTATAATTTTTTTTAATGATCCCTTTCCTAGTGCTATAAGCTCTGGGGACCGAATGTGACCCATCGCTCCCCAAACCCTGGTGTGTGCGTTCCGGTGCTGCAGTGATGCTACTTAGCATCTCCAATCCCTTGAAAGGTTAATTAAGTAGAAGACTTTCACCTTTGCTGCCTTAGGGAGCAGCCCCTGAAAACTCTGTTTGCTCCTGTACCTTGGCAGTGTTGGACCAAATTATTGCTACAGACGTTTTCAGGGATTTTTTTTCCTTTCCCTTGAAACCTGAAGAGGTTTTCCTCGATTCTCTTGGGGTTGGTGCCTGTTCTGTGTTGGCTTAATTAGTCTGAGGCTGGTGAGGAGGATTTGTTTTGTTGTTGTTATATGGTTACCTAAAATTAAAATTGGGGATGTACATAATATTAACTAAATCAGTATTTTAAACTATTTATAGGTGTTGCTGCTTGAGTGATTATTTTTTAAAATTAGTATTATTTTTCACCAAATATGGTGAGTGTATCCCTTCTGTGTGTTAATTGTCTAAAAGGTTACCTCAGTTCTCTGCTTAATCTTTGGTTGTATGCCCATATGTAAACATCAACATTCAAGTAGCAGTGTTATCCAGCAAAAAATTTATGGGGTCTCACTTTCCAATGTGTGCATCAGCCGTTGATTTGTAGAAAAATCAACAGTGGAAGAGAATCCCTTTTCAGTTAATTATTTAGAGACACCTGAATGACGTCCAGCTTTTGGATGTCGGGGCTTGGTGCTGTCAGACGACAGGATGCTTCCAGACTCCCCGTGTTGCTGTTTATTTTGAAAGCTTCTGGTCCTTGCATCTTGTGCCTGCGACATAACACAGAACAGTGATTGTTGTCTGTAGTTATGGGAAAGTAAAGGACCTGCGCCTGAAGAACTACACAGCCTTTGACTTTCCTGTTGCAGGGGATTGTTTCCCTTGCATCCAGTGGAGGGCAGCTTTGGCTCGCAGCTCGTGCCCGGCTGCTGGAGCATCCCATCGCAGTGGTTTTGGGGCTGCTCTTCTGTCCTGTAGCAGAACTGGGGAAAGCAGCATTTGGTTTTCTCCACGTGGATCTGTGCATCCCGCTGGAAGGATGGGATGAATTCCTGTTAACGAGAGACAAACCCCAGTGTGATGGCAGGACCCTTCTGACCACCCTGACATGCAGAGGGTTGATTTGGTTTTTATCAACAGCAATTCAAAGCTGAAGGACTGCACAGGAGAGGACACTCTGGGTGCTGGTAGCCACTTTTGCCGCAGCCAAATCCACCTTTGCTCTGACACTGCGCTCAGCCCCTTTGCCAGATTTCTGTGCCAAAGCTGGAGGAGCAATCCACCCCTATAGAGTGTTTTGGCTGAGTTTGATGGTGAGTGGTACTTCGGCCCCACGAGCAAAGCCAGCTCTGTGCCATGGAACAGCCCCTAACGCACCTCTGGCTGTGTCTGTAGCACTGACCTGGGGGTAGAGGAGTGGGTGTCACATTATGGATGTACTCATGGCTCTCTGGCCCTGTCACAGCGTATCGCACAGACTGGCTGTTAACCATCCCTCCCTGTTTCCCACATTTGTGCAGGAAGGCTCCAGCTATACTTGGAGCTGCGTAATTGCTTCTATTTTTTTTTCATAGAAAAATGACCCAATCTCTTTTGAAAATAAGAAATTCTGACATGTCATGGAAGGGTAAAGCTGGCGATTTCTGTCCATTCTGCACTCCTCGCCCTCCCTGACCACAAAGCTGGCCGGCGCTCCCTGCAGTCTGTTGTTGACAGCGTTACTCATATGTTAGTAGTGGTTTGTATACAAGAGAGGGGATAGAAATCGGTCTCAGCTCCCCAGCTGATGTCATTTTGGTATTATTCCACTGTATTGCATTTACCATTGATGTATTTGACCTAAAGAACCAGTTTGTTGTGATTTTCATTGTTGGAATAATATTTGTCAACCCTTATTTATTAAGGGAGCCCCAGGGAAGTTGAATGGCTCGTTCTGATCTGCTGAGGATTTTTTGGCTGTTGGACCTCTGCTCCTAAGCTGTAGCCGCCAGCTCCAGCCCTTCCTCTTCCCCTCTCTGAAGTACTACACTTTGCCCCTATGTTTTCCAAAACTTTGAATGAAGCTGTAGCAAAGGAATTGTGACTTTTAGTCAGACCTGGACATGTTTCCTCTGTGAAATGTGGCTTTGCTTTTTGCAGATCCAGGAGCTGCTTGCCAGCTGGCTTCACCCTACTGGATTTAATTGCTCTTAATATAGAGCCCTGTCCACTCCTCTCTGTACAAACTGCATACAGCTGTAAGAACATGCTTGCTCTGGGCAGGGTGATGGCCAGGCAAATTTACACCACCTGAGGACCAGGTATAAACCAATTTACTAACACAAGCGATTGTAATCTTAGCCATTTAGAAAGTGTTTTCATGTTTATACACTTTTTTTTTTTAATTGGTGTTTCTGGTCATTGATCAGTTGGATCAGGATTGTGGATATAAAATAGCTTGAAAATAACTCCTGTAGTTCAGCTGAGGTCTCCAGGTTCTCGGTGAGTCTGCAAATTCTGTCACAGCTCATCCACAAAATGTGACTAGGAAAAGGAGCTGTTTGCTCTCTGCATATGTTTCCCCCTCCCTGTCCACTTTCTGGGAAGCTGTTAGGGGACCACAGGCTGCAGGTAACTGTGTACCCCTGGAGAGAAGGGATATGGTGTTTGTAGCAGGCTTTTGTGGCCACGCTGTGGGTGAAGGGTGGAAGAAGGAGGCTGGATTAGTCTTCAAAAGTGGAAAGAGGAGCCTAGGTAGCTAATTACAGAGATTTCATCCTTTCTTCTGGGACTATGATTAATTGTGTTTGGCTTTGTTCTTCTTTCTTTCTAACAAGGACATATAGAAGCTTTGCTGCATGACCCAAGATTTGTTTGCTTTCTGTGGACAAGGTTTCTTCATTTGAGTGACTCAGCTTTAGGCTTAAATGTCTTGGAGCAATTATTCTTTTGAACTTGGGATTTTCCTGGCCAAACCCCTTTGGTCTCTTATTTAATATTATTACAGCAGGCTTTGGGGATAGGTTTGGTTTTGTTTTTTCCCTGGCTGTGCTATTATCCTCCTTCCTCTAGGGGAAAAGAAGGAGCTTGTTTGCCCGGAGTAGGGAATTGCATTTCTTTTCAATAAACCATTTGAACAATGTCCTCTGGCAGGGAATTTCTCATCGCTTCGCGGCAGAGTGGAAAGACTGTGGGTGTTGAGAGGGCTGAAGGTTGGGAGCTGGGAAGGCGGGTGGGAACGTGGCAAAGGGTGAGAGGGGGTTGTGCTCTGTTCTGGGACAAAGCAGGGCATTCTGCTGCCAGGAGCTGCTCCTGCTCCCTTCCAGCAGAAACTCTGGTATTTCTCTGCCTGGGATGATGTCAATTGGCCATGCAGCATGGATTGGTGACGCTGGTACAGGCGTTGCTTTGTCCTTTGTATCAAGGGACTTTGGGAGACGGAGGTGGTGTCTGCTTGCCAGTAAGTCATCCATTGCTGCAAGGTGGTCTGGCACCGTTGGTCATGGGAGAGATGGGGAGGAGATAGCGAACAGGCTGCTTGTCCAGGAGCTAATGGATTAGGGAAGACGCAGAGGGCCTCAGCTGTGGCCTTCTGTGAAAAGTAAAACAGGATCCCAAAATTATTTTTCTCCTTTATTCTGCATGACAGCAATCTTAATCTTTGGGACCATAGTTTCCAAACCTATGTCTCTAAGGTCTATGTTAACCGGGTCTGGATAGAGGATCATGCACCTCATCTCTCCCCAACTTGTTGGTTCAGAGTTCAGGTCGAGGCCACTTTTCTCCTCTCCTTCACCCCCAGCACCAGAGCTTTCCAGTTCTGATGACTTGTTTAACCTATTCTTGAACTTGAGAAATGCCTCATGCACTTTGGGTGGAGTTCACCTAATCTTAGACATCTACAGTGGAGACAGCTACACCTAAATTTCCTGTTCAGACTCTGCTGTGTGGTTGATGGAGAGGCACAAGGCACAGACACTTCTGTAGCAGCGTTTATGTCCTCATGAAGCAGTCCTGAAACGGCTTGGGAACAGTCTGACAGTTGCTTAACGTCAAAGTTGTGAAGCACTACTTCTGCCCATCAACACGTTGTATCTGTGGTCACAGTCCTGTGATTGCGAACATACCAGCAGTCACCACGATGCAGGTCGTGAGCAGTTTCTTCTGCCTGTGCTGCCTGCATGCAACAGACAGCTCTGCACCAAGCTTGTCCCCAGCTTTTCCTTCCTGTAAACCTCTGCCAGTTTTAGATCTGGACCATACTGACAGTGCCAAGGTGCCCTTGTTCCCTCTTTGCACACCTTTGCTAAACCTGCCCCTTCCGTCCTCTCCCTTCAACTCCTGGTCTGAACTTCACTGGAGGGAGCCATGATACTGGGCCAAGAGCTCCTCTTTGGTCCTTCACCCATAGGTGGGGCCCTTTCCCAAGGGAGGAAGAAAGGGGTTCAGGGCAGGACCCAGCAGCTCGTGGGAGGGAGTGCCCATGCTGCCCTCAAGGGTATGGGCTCTGGTTGAGGAGGGCTGGGCTTGTGGTGAGCTAACGGGGTGCTGGTTGGCAGCCCCTTCCTCAGCCTTGTCAGGAGCTCCCCGTTTTCCTTGAAAATTCTCATTCGCAGGTTTGGTGGGAAGGCTGTGAGGATGGCTGTACTGGGTCACAGGGGATGTCTGCCTGCCCCTTCTCCCCACAGCACACTCCTTCTTCAGGGCACCTCTGCCCTTTTGGATTGGCTGCTTCCTCTTCCCAGGGAAACCATGGTGAAAAGGCATTAAAAAAAAGAAGTGTGTGTGGGGGAGAAAGTATCCAGAACTTGCCTGTGTGGCTGGTTTGTGCTGCTTGGATGGAGAGCCAAGGTTTGGGGGCTGTGGAGTGTTGCCTTGCACCAGAGCCATGGGAAGAGGGGACTGTTGGCGTGGGTTGCCTGGTGTCCTTCTGTGGATTGACAGTGGTTAGAAAAGAAAGAAGAAAAGCTACAGAAATTTCCCCACTGCCCTCTCCAGCTTCCATCGTGCCTGTGTGCCAGGGGAGGCTGCCCTGCCTCACCGCCCCATGCCTGCAGTCAGAAAGTGAGGGGGCGGCAGGTGAGCAAAACCCTGCTTTGTGCATGTGGTGGCTAGAACACAATCGAAATTGTGTGAAGTTACCTCTGCTAAATAATTCTGGATGTTTGAACACCGTTCTCCTCAGCCGATGAAAAGCGCTGGGTTTCTGTGCAGGGTCCTGCCTGGTTGGGTGGTAGCTGTGTTCCTGCAAGGCTGAGTCAAGGTGGTGGTTGATTTTTCTGGTCAAGCCTGGCTTAACAGCCCCAAGTAATAAGTGTAAAAAATGAAAAAAAAATAAAGAAAAAAACCCAAACCCCCAAAAGTGGGGAAAGGCACAAGGTATTTTGGGTCTGGCTTTGCTAGCAGGGGCAGCATCGGAGGGCTGAACATGACCCTCACCGTGCAGGTTGCACAATGAGGCAGTGTCTGCTCATGACTCATCTGTTCTTCCCACTCCTGGAATATTTCACGGCTGGGCAGCAAATCCAGCAATATCACTGGGGATTGAAATCCGGGGAAATAGTTTTCTTTGTTAACAGAAAATAGAAAGCACAGAATAGGCTGTGGTTAAGTCCCTGAACTGGGATTTGAGTTTTGGCTCAAATGTTTTCCTGTGATGAGAGCAAGTCATCCCGTCCCCCTGTGCTGATGTTCCTCATGCATAATATGGGGCAATGAGATGGTTTTTCCTTCCCTCTCCCAATGTATTTACAATATTGCTATTTAGATTACGTAGCCTTTGGGATGCAGACTGTCTATCACGAGGTATGTTCATGCAAATATCTACTACCTCGGGGGGACACATCCAGTTTTTCCTGGATGTATCTCCTCTTCATCCCCTGGGGTCTTGGGCAGGCAGAGTTTTTGGTGGCACAACTATCACTCCATTTTATTTTAGTTTTTCCTTTATTTTTAAAAATTGTTTATCAAAAGCAAGTGCCAGCCTTTTGCAGCAGAAAACAAGGAAAATCTGAGGCAGCTGTAGAGGTCAGTGGTGGGGGGGCCACCAGAGGGTGGGGACTGAATGCAGGGCTGCAGAGCTGAGCCCAGCAAGAGCTAGTGGAGGGACCTGGAGGGCAGCACGACAGCCTTCCCCTAGTCAGGCATGCACACTTTACATCTCCTAATCCTTTAGACTCAAAGGGTCACGCTTGTGTTTCCTTCTGATCTGCTTCAGTGGATGAGCCCAGCTTTGTGGGGAGCTCAGGGCAGGAAGGATGTGGTGCTTGCGTGGGAAGGATATCAGCCAAGGGAGGGAGGGGAGGTTGGGATGAATGGAAATGTGCTGCTTTGGCACAGGAAGGCTAGGCTGGAAGGAATTAGGACTTGGGAAACTGAGGGGTGAAGCTATGCAGGAGAAAGGGTCAGTGCTTTTAGATACATTGGGGCAGAGGGGGCAGCAGGATTGGGGCATCAAGGGGCTTGGGCTGGGGGGAAGGAGCATTTCCAGTGGACCTTTGTGGTGGAGAGAAGAGGGACAGCACATCCCCTGCTGCTGCTTTGCCCTATTCTCCTCTGGCCTGAAATACAGCTGCTGGAGGGGATGAGTGGAAAAGCAGCCCTTTGGGAGGAGTTTGGGGTTGGGTATTAAACCCTTACCAGCGCTTCTCTGGGCGGTCACTGATGGCTGGACTGGACAAGCGGGAGGCTGCTGGGTGGACGGGGAGATGCAGCACCCCGTTTTTGTGGGGTGCCGCTTCACCGTGGCCCTGGGTGAAGGCCAGGCTTCTCGGATGGGGTGCTCAGACGGAAATAAAAAAGGTGTGACCTTCCCATGAACTACACCAGCTTCCGCAGCCCCACCCAGGGTTTGCGTTTCATTGCAGGCTCTTTATGAAACCCTGCGCACAGCCACTCTGCCAGCCTGCGAGAGCCAAAGGTATGTGAAACATCCAGGCGGTAAACACAGCCAGAAGGCAGAGGAGTTTGTGAATGGCCATCTCCAGGCTAACCCCAGCGCTTGTTGGGGCTTGCCTCTCTAACCTGATAAACCATGGGTTATGGCAGCCCAGGGAGAAGGTGTTTCCTGCATCAGAAATGTTCTCTGCAGCAGTCAAATTGCAAGCTCCCAACCGCTGGGGCTGAGCCCTGGGCTCTGCAGGTGCTGCAGCAAATGCCTTTCAGCACCACTGGCAGGCAGAGACGCTGATCCGAGAGGAGGGCAATGCTAGTGGTGTGATCCAAGAGGCCGGACTCCACGGTGAGGGTCTGTCAGTGCGTGGGACATAGCACTGTGCGTTGAGCCAGCAGTGGGTCCGTGCCATAGCACACGCAGAAGCACTCCCAGTTTGCCCAGTCAGTGTTTGCAGGAGGCAGGGCAGTGTGCCCTGCAGGGTTGTGTCCCATTTTGGGGGATATGGAGCAGCAGCTTTGGCGGAGTAGCATGGCTCACTGTAATTAACTATTGCTTGGGAGGTGGCTTGGATGGCTTGGGAGAGACACAGACCCTATACGTTCATTAGAATAATTTCCTTTGCTTTACAGACGCGTAAGGGACTCTGCTCCCCAACTGTCCTTCCTCTAAAGCAGAAGCACAGCAATCAGGCTTTCCAGAAGTGACTGGGATTTTCTTCCAGTCTCCCCCTTGGAGATGTCTAATGTGGATTTTCAGAGACAGGAATTTAGCACTTTAGCAAATCTGGTCTGTTTAGGGTAGTTCAGGATCTGAAAACTTTGAATATTTTTGAGCATCTGAGGTTTTCTTATTCGCTTGTTGTTACATCAATTGTTGCTTCAATTTTAATTTATTTTTCTTGGTGGAGAGGGGATTATACATCGAATCCTTTGTGGTTTGTATGCAGTATTATCTTTCTCAGTCTTGCTATGTGTTCCTTTATTCCCTGATATTCTAGGCTGAAACTTTTGGACTAATTAGCTCTTTACAAAACTTCACTGTGAATCCTTTTGAAATCTGCACCATCTTCATTTTTATGGGATTTGGTTCATTTCTCTTTTACCCCAGGGTCTGTGATCGGAGATGTATTGAAGTCATTGGAAGTGTTTCCTTTGAGTTTGGTTTTAAATCAAGCTCTGGGTAAAGAAATTTGTAGAGGAAGGAAAGAAACCTCCAGAAACCTGAAAGATTCCTGCAGGATATTTCTTTAAACAACCCAAATAATTAGAAACCCTCTTGGAAAAGCCATCTGGGGAGCACCTGAGCAATGCTTACAGGAGGCCAGAGTTTTAAATGCTGTTCTCAGGCTTTTAAAAAAATGGAGGATGAAAGACAGTAATGGTTATTAAAGCTGAGAATGCTCATGCGTCAGATGTTTAAGCTCACTTCCTACAGAAGCTGAGAAAGACTTTTTCCTGATGTAAAGCTGTATAACAGATCGTCTGTGTTGTGTGAGGTGGGTTTCTTCCCCTCCCCTTTCCAACTGGCCAGACACAGTTGGAAATGAGATGGACGATGAATTGATTCTGCTGGCTGATGTTTTCCAGTGTATTCCTGAGTGTCTCCCAGTCTTCCAAGAATTACTCTTCATGGCAGAAAGAGACCTATTTCTAGATGGACGTCCTGATGTTTAGAAAAGAAATTTTGAAACCATTTGCTGAAGAACAGCTTTAGGGTAACCGGCGGAGCCTGTGGTTGGTGACACCAGTCTCACGCCTCGCAGTACACCCACACGTGTTCTCATTGCATGCGATTACATGGTCTGGGATGTCTCATTGCCAAATCATAACCTGTCCATCCTACCAAAAGTTGCATCATTTTGATTTTCCCTGGATGCTGTGTGGCAAGCACTTTTCAGATGGAGTCTCTTGGCCCTTAAAGGATTCGTGAAGTTTTTCCCATGCTTTTGTATAAAGCCTGATAATTATTTTTTTGACTGTTTTATTTCTTGGGGACAGAGGTTCAGCTGTGGCAGAGAAGCATTTGCAATGGCTAGAAAAGTCCATCCGTGGCACAAAGCCGCTCTGAATAGCTGTGGAGCTAAGTTGTTCAAAAAGTTTCCAAAACACAAACACTGCCTTAACTATTACAGCATCCAGTGTGAGCAAATCCCATTTTCCTTTCTCCAGTTGTGCCAGTCCATCCCATTCCATGCTGGTGAGAGTCCAAGTGCCCACCAGGAAAGCGAAAGCAATCAAGAGCCACGTGCATTACTCACCTACCTCAGTCAAGAGGACCCAAGGTCAGATGATGCAAAAATGACTGCCAAGTGCCTACCCAGAATAATCCAGCCAGGAGATAAGGCCTGGCCTATCTGCGGGCCTGCCCTGGGAGGGGGACATGGCAGCGAGCTCGGCGCCGGGCTGCGGCGGCACCCTATGAGGGGGGAAGC
>NW_010118336.1:19931-47112 GCF_000699245.1 Pterocles gutturalis | reverse complement strand
GATGGCATGCTGTAACAGGGCAATGAAACCATCCGATGGCACGCCTGGGCACTCTTTTATTGTGGATGAGGATCTATTTCTGGACTTTGGAAATGAGCCATCCAAAAGTAAATGTTTAGTCAGCCTTGCAAGCTGTCTGAAATGCATGACGTGCCTGTGACAGGGTGGTTTTATGGGGATGAGGCTGACCTTTCTTTGCCAAATGTGATTCTGCTATAAAGAAAATCTGCATTCCAAAGAGATGGTTCGGTGTAGGTCAAGTTTAGTTTTCCATCCTAGAGAATTGAGCTGGATGGGAGAAAAGGGAGTCTGCCACTTCTGCAAGGATTCATAAGGGGGATGGGGGCTTTCCCTGACATGGAGTTTGTGTACTTCGGAATCATAGAATCATAAAGGTTGGAAAAGACCTCAAGGATCATCAAGTTCAACTGTCAACCAAACACCACCTAACCCACCAAACAAACCATGTCCCAAAGCAAAGAACAAGCCCTGACTCTGTGGCTTTGCCACAAAACTGAGGGTCACGGTCAATGTTTGCCTTGCAGTCATGAGCGGAGCCACTGGGCTTTGTGTTGGGGCAGGTTTCTTGCTTTGGCCAGGAGCTGCGGCTGTAGCGTGAGGGCAGGGAGAAGGGGGTGCTGTGAAAAGTGGGGCTTGGTCACGAGCTGGGGATGCCACGGTCATTGGGACAAATGGGGATGTGCCATCAGACACCGAATGGGCATCCCCACCTTGAACCAGTGATCCAGGAGCATGCTGCCAAGCAGTGTGGGGTGAGAGGGACAGATGGCACCAGCAGCTGAGTCAATGGCTTGGCCAAAACCCAGTTGAGAGTAGAAAACCAGATCTCCAGGCTTTGGCTGTTGGAGACACGCAGCTCAGACTGGGATGGTTGGGTCTGGGGCTGGGTTTTAGTTCATCTGGGAGAGGAGCAAGTTACAAAATGTGGATCTAGGTTCAGGTTACAATTCTGCTCCCCAGGGCTATTCCAGGTGTTCAAATATGAACTTTTGGCCCAGGCCCATCTCTAATTAGGCATATTCTTTAAAAGTACTTTCCTTCCTCGGCTCCTGTGCACTTGGCTTGTCTCCACTAGCCCTCTTTGCTGTGCTAGAGCACAGTTTGCTGGGTGTATTAATTGAACTGTTTGCACACCTGGTTTCCTGCAAGAATAGACACTGAGCTCTTTCTTTTGAAAAGTCTAGCCCAAAGGCTGTAAACAGGAATTGTGCTATGTCTGGAAAAGCTGAACTGCTGCTTATCTGTACTCCCTGGGGCTGTGGGAGCAGCAGCAGCTGCAGACATGGGTCAGTTGAGCATGGAATTCTTCCCACCAGTCCTGTTCTCCTACTCGACTCGGGTCCCCCAGCAGCTGAGGAACCACCTTCTCCACAGGGTTTTACTCCCCTTTATTGTGATGGTGACAGGAGGGGTGCCACTTGGCATTTGGGTCAGCTCAGATGCATATTTTGCCTTGTGTATGAAAGCTGCAGGTGTTATCCTGGAGTTATGTCCTGTGCAGGAGTGTTGATGGGACCTTTCCTCTCTTTTCATGGCTTTACCTTCTAAGGTTAGTTGCTGTCCAAGCTCCCTAAAAGCAGTGGTGGGTTCATCACCACTTACATTCTTCTAGTCATGGCCGAGGGAGATCTTTCATAACTTGTTGTGTGCCTTCAAAGAATGATTGTGGAATGAAAAGGTTGGTAAGGCTTGTGTGGTGCACATCAGATGAAGTGGTCCCTCATGGTGTCTTGGAGCTTAAAATGTATGAGCATGGATAAGTGCCATTGCACAACTTTGATTTCAAAGTCTAGGTGGAGGAGAAAGGCACCACAAAATCCCTTGGCTGATACTGTCAAGGATTTATTCTTCTGAACCAGGTAGGGAAAACCCCACAGAGCTTCCTCAGATGCTAAACCAGACCTTTAGACTCTGCTGGAGAGTTCCCCTTTGCTGCTTCATTTCTTTGTTGAACAGTACTTGGACTTCATCTGGAAGGCACCTCCTAACCTCTGTGTAAGACCATGAGTTGCGAAGGTTGCTGTTGGTGTATGGAGTGTGATGCTGATGTGCTGGGCCTCGGCATCTTTAACTTTCTGTACATCTTGAGGCTTCCAAAGTGCTGTTGCTGAAGGCTCCTGGAGGAGTCCCCCCAAGGAAGGCCCTCGGGAAGAAGGGCATGCAGATGCCTGGGCTGGGAATAGGGAACAGGAAATCAGATGCACCTTAGGGGAAAAATTTGCTATCCAAATTCCAGTCCAGCCAGAAACAGAAAGTGCTGCTGTTCCCAAAGCACTGGGGTGGACTGGGATTACTCCAACAAGCCCCCAAAAGGGACACAAAGACATCCATTGAGGAATGAAAGAAGGTGTGATATTAACTTTCAGGTGCTTGTTCCTTGGGAAAGCTCCAGCACCTGTGTCTGGGACCGGCACAACTCCTGATCGCCCAGCAAGCAGTGACTTTGTCGTTGAACTTTATGTTGGCACTGGTTCCTGCTTGGCTGCTGAGCGTTGGTTCTATGCCATAAGCGTTATGAGCTGTAAGGGCTGGGAAATCTCAGCTCTGGAAAGAGGCAGGGAAGGACGAAGGTGGCAGGTGCTTTCATCCAGGCTTGCGTCAGAACCCTTTGTGGAGGAAGAGGAGAGGGCTTACGCCATCAGCCCACTTACCTTTTCCCCCTGTGTAATTGTGCCCCTTTGCCAAAAAAAGTATTCGGTGCTTTTACTAGAAACCAGTGGCTAGCTGGATCTGGCGTGAAGCAGCATGACTGGTCGTGCTGCGCTCTGTGCTCCTCCTAATGGTATCAAATCGAGCAGGAAATTATTTTTGGAGCAGCGAAGCATGTTGAAACCCAGCAGAAGGCAGCTGTTTGCGTAACCGGAGTTGTGGGAGAGCTGCCTCCCTTGTTGCCAAGCGCTTGACTTCCTATGCTGGTGAGAAACGGTTTCCCCGCTCCCGGCGGTATGAGCAAATCCCCTTCGGCTTGGGAAGCTGGGCTTGCTTCAGCATCCATCATTCTTGTAGCGCCTGCTTCACAGCTCTGAAAGTCCCTGGGTACTTTTCTGCGGGGGTCTGGACTACCTGATTTGGACTCTTTAGGTCACTTCTCAGCCCCTTCCTTAAAAACAAATGACCTGCAGAATAAAGGGTTTGTCCAGACTTTCAAATGCTTTTCAGTGAACTCTCAGCAGAGATCCCCATCTGACAAACTGCCCATGCTGGAAGTGAAACCCAGCCACGTTTTTACACCTTGTCTGGATTTCTAGCCCCGGTTTGGTGCCCTGGTGGTACCTGAAGCACTTCGCAAGGATGTGTCCTGGCACACAGCTCCTCTGGCTGTGCTTTGGCAGCTCTTTATCAATTTGGCTCTTTCTGCAGCTCCCAAGTGTCTAACAGGGGCTTGATTTTTTTGGCGGGGCCGGGTTTTGGCATGCTGCTGCTTTTTCGCTCTCTGGCAATACTTTTTGTAACTTTTCTTTCTGCTCTGTTGCTGTACGCTGGTGTCCAGGCACTGGCCATGCCTCTTGGAGGTGCCTCCAGCTGATGGAGCTCCTGTGCAAACAGATTTGTCCCCTGGGATCTCTTAGCCCCTCATCCCAGAGCAGAAATAAATTCCTTCAGTGCTACAGCAAAAAGTCGTGCCCTGTAAAACAGCATCGTTAACGTGGGTTGTAGGATTGCGTTAGCCCAAAAGAATGAGATAAATCCATGGCTGCAGAGACGACAATTGGCCTGGTGCAGATGGGGCTTGAATTCCTGCCCCCAAAGTGCGATGCTTCTGCACAGAAGGGAAGCACCAAGCCAGTGCGGAGAGGTTTTGAAAGCCACCATGGGAGTATAAAGCCTTTTCTGTTTGCGGATTTATGATGTCATCCCTCGGTCATGCAAATGTCACCCCAGAAGAAAGACTTTTTCACATTACTGCCTGGTTCTGGAAAAGTCCTCCCTGATTATTCATGACCGCTGACTCCTTCGGCCATGTGCCCCTTTCCAAAGGGCTGGAGGGTGGAAAGAAATTCCCTGACATAGTGAAAGGCAGGAGAAAATCCAGCACACCCAAACTGAGTCAGTCTGGAGTATTTATGGGTTTCCAGTTGGGTAATTAAGTTCTCATGCAGCCTGGTTATGGTCAGAAAAGGTGTCTGTCCTGCGCCGGGTTGAAGTTTTTACCGTTACGCTAATGTATGTCGGCAGTGAGACCTCAGAGCTGGGGTGATGAGCAGGGTGATTTCCATACTCTATAATAAAGTCCTGGTGGAGAAGATTAAAAATGAATTTAAAAAAAAAGCTGTTGTTTCACTTTATAGTAACCTTTCAGTGTAAGCGCTTGATGGTTTCTGGGCGGTTTGGTAATAGATGATGGGGCCCTTTATTTCTGCCTGTCCCATCCGTGTCTAGGATTGCAGCTGTCACATATTTAATTGTCTAGAGCTGTTTAGTGTCTCGTGGTTTTAGTTACAAATCTAATTATTTTCTCCTTGACACTTAATTGCTTCCTGTGGCATTGTTATTTCCCGTGCCTTGGGTTTTGCTTGATTTGGTTTGGGAGGCACAGGATGGGGTGGATGCACCGTCAGAGACCTCCCATGTCCATCCTGAGTGTGCTCTGTGCCCTGCCTTTCAGCTCCGTTTCTTTTCTTTGTCGTGCTGAGCTGACCCTCCATTGGCCTGTGCCTTGAGCCCAAATGAGGGGGTTAAAGCAATCAAAACCCCCTGTTTGGTGGCTGCTCTAACTGGTCCTTTGCGCTTTGCCTGCTCCAAACCCATCCTGTGGTCTGCAGTGCTTCAGCCCAAATTTCGTGGGACCTACACTGAAGCATTTATTAACTTGTACCCCAAAAGGGAGTCCCATTTCCTGACAATAAAATACTATCTGTCCCGTAAAATGAAGTTAGTACGAGCCATAGAGGCTCGTATTCCTGCAACGCAAAGGAAGCAGCTGCAGACTTGGAGGAGCAGTGTGCTAAATTCATCTCAGTTTGAAACCACTAAAGTTAGTCCTATTTCTTCAGACGAATGCCATAGTTACATCTGAAGCAGTGCCTCTGTTTCTTTGCTGATATTTTACCAAAGGGTAGCTATAGGGATGGGTTTAATTTTTTTTGTCGCCTTATCTCTGGGAACTGCTTCAGTTCCGTTTCAGTGCCGTTCCTGCAAAGCGCTAGACTAAAAAGGGGTTTATTGTCTCTTTGAACTGCCTTTTGCTCTGAGGAATGAGGATATAATTGTAACGTAGGAAGGACAAACTGAACATGTTCAGGCTTGTCCTGCCTGATCTTTCCCTGTTGTTTTTTTTTTGGTTTTTTTTGTTTTTTTTTTTAATAATTCTCCTTGCAGCTAGCACTCATGATTGGGATTTTCCAACTGATAAAGTCTTGGCTAGCCTAGGGGCTAATGCGCTCTTAGCCAAACAAGCCCTGGACGGCTGGCTGTGCGGTTTCTTTTGATGCCAGCCAAGACCAGAGTTTGCCACTTTATTTGTGTTCACCACCAGAGCATAAATCTCTCTCTGTTCGTGTCTGCAGGATGAGTGCAGGGGGAGTCTTGGGCAGATGGCTTTCATATTCCCTCTGGGATAATTTTTTCCACATGTTTAGTGATCTTTCAGTACTCTCTTCTCTTTTGGTCATGTTTGGATTTTACGAGAAATAGGTCTGTGGAAGAAATTAAAGGCAAATATTCGCTGGACTTAAAGCAACCCAGAAAGAATATCCCTAAAGCCTTCAGATGCTGTGGGGTTTTTGTTTTAGGAAATCTCATTGTTAATGTAGTTGAAATAGAGGGTTTGTTGGCTGTATCTATAAATACAAGAAGTTGTGCTTAGTTTGAGTTGTTTAGTAAAAGATGGCCCTTGTCTGAGGCTAATTTAACTGCCAGCCTTGGTCTGAAGCAGGGATTAAAGATAAAGGTGTTGGTACTGAACCCATACCATCTTTTTTGCTTAACTGCCACTACTCGGTGACTTACTAAAGAGAAATTAATTCCTTTCCTGCTGTTAATCCGTGTCTCTGTTCTACGGCCGGGCCCTTTGTACTGGGTGCTCTTGTTTTGCTGGGTTTTGGCAGCCATCGTATCGGCACTGCTGATGCTGAGCCTCATCCTGTAACCCCTGTTCAGCTCTTACTGACTGCATCTGGTCCACCGTGCCCCCGGATGATCTCTTTTCCAACCCCTTTTCCATGATGCCCCCGGTGCAGCTGGGATTGCGGCGTTTCTCTCTAATTCCTCGGGATGTGCATGGCTTGTTTTACTTTGACCCTGTGGTTTTTACTCAGTCCTTCCTCAGAGAAGTTTCCACTGACTCAAATTTGTGATTTGAGTCAGGGCTGTGGGATGCATCCCCGGGGCACAGCCTGTTTCTGGGGCAGCTGGTTCCCGTGGAGCCGGGCCAGCTGACACTGGCGTGTGATGGCAAAGCTCCTCGGGAGGAATTATTGAAAAAGGAGTGGAGATGTCATGCTCTTCCAAAATCTACATATGCGTGCTTCTCCCATCAGGGAAGAGAAGTGTGGTCCACTGGTCTGAGCACTAAACTTTCATGTGAGAGATCTGATTTTTAAGGCTTTTTTTCCACCATGATCTTTATGGGACCTTACCAAGGCGCTTGGGTTTTCTGTGCTTCATTTCCCTGTGAGTACATGTGGGGCATCTGCAGCACCGTCACCTCTGTGGGGATGTTATGAAGATAAGTTGTGAGATTTCAATTGTGAGGTTTTCAGCTGCTAGTGTGTTAGGTCTGTCTCTGTATGTAAGAAAGGAAAACTTGATAAGAAAGGAAAACTTGATATAAGTATTATGAGAACTGATGTGGATCCAGGTCTGGAGATCCTTGTACTCTGGACACCCCAGCATTTCCCTGGTGCCGTACAGATGTATGGCAAACAGGCTTAGCAGCACTTTGAATTCCATGTTTTCATGTGTTTCCCCTGCTGAGAATAAAATTAAAGTGAAATAAAAACACACAACTCCCATTGCGCGCTGAAAAGAAAAAAAAAAAAACCCCACCTCAAAAGGTAGGTAATTTCATCATCAGCTTGTCTGCGTATGCAGGCATATTTGGTGGACTGAAAGCAGCCAGCTTCTGCAAGGCTCTGGGATATTGCAAGCACCGGTCTGAAATCCTTGTCACTGACAGCCCCTAAAGAACATGGCCCATTGCTGCCTGGAGTTACCTGGTAGCAGCATCTAAAATCCAGGTGTTCTCTAAGATGTCCTGCCAAAGAAGTGTGCGGCCTCTGGCTCTTGCAACACCAGCTGGCTTGAAACATAAATCTTCTAGGTACGGCAAACCCCAAGCATGCAGCAGGCCAGCGCTTTGCTCGTTGGAGCTCCAGCAATGTATCATCGGAGGTTTCCAAATTCCTCTGCAGACAGCTGGCTGCTCGCACCGCGCTCACCCCTCCTTGTTTCCAGCTGCTAATTTGCAATTAAACGCAACTAAAAATACAGTAAACACTCTGCTCGCAATTTTCCACGCCAGCCCGTCAGGTAGCTTGCCGTTGCCGTCATTTGGTGGTGAATGGTTCTGCCGTGAGCACGTGGCTGGGCGAGAGGCTGCCCGTGAGCTCCCTAAGATGTGGTTCACACCGAGCGCTCCAGTAAATACCAGTTCAGCAGAACGCAGCTGATTCTAACTGGCATCCCTGTAGGTGGTCTCGGTAGCAGGGCCAAGGTGAAATGTGGTGCAGAGAAGGAATGAAGTGCTTTTTCTCCCTAAGGGGAACACTTCCAACTGAGAGCAAAGGTGTAGTAGGCAGAGCTTGAAATGCAACCACTGCACCGGGGCTGCAGGTGTATAGGATGTATAGGAGACGGTGTAGTAGGCAGAGCTTGAAATGCAACCGCTGCGCCAGGGCTGCAGGTGTATAGGAGACCCCACAATTACATTTGACTGCTAAGAGTTGCATTAAATCTGTTTTCAATTCATTGATCCAAAAAGTACAAGCAACTTCAGCTAAGAATTGCATTAAATCTGTTTTCAATTCATTGATCCAAAAAGTACAAGCAACTTCAGTTAATACTGAATTAATGTGCTTTTTAACCCAAATAAATTATTTTCTACTATGCTAGACAAAGTAGTTGAAAAGACACCATTCGGTGCAAAGTTTCTTAGCTGTTCCTTGGCTAGTGTTTGTCCCACAGCCCGCGTACGGGAGGAAACTACTACAGTTTGCAAATACGACACCCAGAACAACCTCCTTTCTGAGTGTATTTAATATGCAGAAACCATTGTCATTATGGGATGAGGGAAACAAAATACTTAATTGGGGGAATTCAGTAAATATAGTACCAGTGAGACCACTCCTGGTTTGAGCGCACGAAGCCTGCCCAAGCAAGAACTGTGCACCTTTAATTAATGGTTTTGCCCGTTATGGAAATGGAGTGACTCGCTCTTCTCCTGCAGATGCCTCCTTCTGGGGTCAAACTCTTCATGAAATCAAATCGGCTGCACCACAGCCCTCAGGCTCTGGTTTTGCTGGAGAAAGGGTTGTTTTCAAGGGGCCCGTTGTGCAACAGAAGAGGTTGGAGGGGGATGCTGGAAAGTCTTCCACCCGACGTGTGAAATGTTTTATTTGTGACTTTTGGGTACTAGCATGCCAACATTGCTTCCCATACAAAATTAGCCCTAATGTGTCCTGTTTCATTAAAAGGTCTTACTAAACAAAAGGCGCTGGAGCCCTTGATGTAGCACGTCAAGGTTTTTTGCACCTCGAGGTAGGTGTTGGCTGCCACTTACTTGTTCCAAGGCGAGATCAGTCTGTGCGGTACCTCTGGTAGGATGCTGTATTTACAGTTACCTCCAGGTAAAGAAGTAACTTGTTTTGCCAGGGATTACGTAGCTTAAAAATGTCATTCACATGAACGCAGTGCTGGTAAGAGATGAAATTTAAGTGTCAGACTTGGCTAGTCGGTGACTTGTTAGCCTTTGGGTGTGGAGGGAGCCTTTCCTTTTCCATGACACCAGGATTGCTCTCTTGGATCACTGCAGTAGCCTCGCCAGTGCCCTGCTTGCAAAAGGGACTGGCAGAGGAAGGAGCTCAAATGCTTTGATGGGCCAATGTTTGGACATCTCCAAACATTGGTAAAATAGGGAGCTGCCTGTGACATTGGGCTGTCTGCCCGTAGTCCCATTGTCTACTTGCCTGTGCCAGGGTAGTGAGAAGGCACGCTCAACGGGGAAAGCCAGGGTGTCTGGCGTCTGTGTCTTTTTTTGGAAGGTGGGAGAGGTCTTCTTGGAAGTAGTAATCACCATCTGTCTCCTTTGTGCCAGCAAAGGCAGTGGTCCTGGCTTGCCAGAGCTCTCTTTGTGCTTTCTTTCAGCCAAATCCTACCCCTTCCCCTGGCAGGAACTACTCGGACCCCACCCTTCATCCTTGGGCAGCAAAATTCAGCTCTGCCCACGTGTTTCTTTGAGCCAGCTCTGAATAAGCAAGTGCATCATGATTGGTGAGAGGTAACAGCTCCAGCCGATGCCAGATTTGCAGCTCCTCCAAAGGCACCGCAGTGAGCTGAGACCTGACCTGCTGGGAGTGCAGCCTGGGTTACTATAGCAAATCCTCAACGGTTTCCTGCCCAGCTGAGTCTTTTGGAATCCAAAGTGTCGTAACCTCATGAAAGCTAGAAAAAGCTTGAACTCATTCAAAGATAATTTCATGCCACCTCCAGTACTCTATGAAGTCAGACATGCTGTAATGTATGATTAGCGATGCGTTCAGAGATGAGTCACCGGGTAGTCTAGCAAGCACTGCTCACCTTCTAACCAGTCTGTGCATGGGGCTCCTTACCCAGCGACACACCCAAACTGAGCGTTTGAATAATTTACCCCATTCTGAGATTGGAAGAGCAGCTTTTGTTGCTTAGTTTAAAAAAAAAAAAATTACTTCAAGGTTTTGCCACCCGTTAGGGAACTATGAAGAAGAAGAAGGTGGGGGGGACCTATTATTACTATTATTATTTTGGATTATTACTTTGCATGGTTGGAGTATCCAAGAAAAAGCCTGGGAAAAATCTATGTTTATGAGATGGGGGGTTGCATCTTTGTGTTATGTTAAACAGTCAGTTGACAAGATACGTGAACATTTCTTGGACTGAAATGTAGCATTGCCCTTTCCCAACTGAGTGTGCCAAGCGCAAAGTGAAAGTTGTGGTTATTCTGATTTATTATTTGGAATGTTTAAGGATTGCAGGGAAGAAGCAGCATTTTCCAGGGAATGAACAAAAATGAGCCTGTCCGGTTTGTGAGGTGGTGGTGGAAGACATGGTTTTGATGCCTGCTGCAGAGGAGGAAATTGCACTGGCATCTCAGTGTGATCTGATATCCTTTCTCCAATAAAAAAAAAAACAGAATAAGAATCCTAGGGAAGAGAAAGAGTGGGACAAACTTGCGTTAATACTTCGCTGATTACTTTTTCAGCTTCCAGCTATTTTCAGCTCAGGGGGTTTCCTGACATGAATGGATGTGTTTCATGACTCTTTAGTAATCATAGAATCACAGAATGGTTTGGGGTGGAAGGGACCTTAGAGATCATCCAGTCCCACCCCCTGCCATGGGCAGGGACACCTCCCACTAGCCCAGGTTGCCCAAAGCCACATCCAGCCTGGCCTTGAACACTTCTTCAATGGATCATTCTTCCAAGTCCTTGTCCAGTCTCTCCTTGCACTTGTCTAAACCTTTTGCTTCTGCAACACCAGTAGCAACAAACTCCTCTGACCTTCTACATGTTGTGGGAAGAATTAGGCCTTTCTCTTTGCTTTGAACCGGTCTCCCCCAACTTTGGTGCTTCCCAGTTCTCGTGGTAGAAATGACCGTGTCAGTCACTTCTTAATCCCCTGCTCTGAGTCCCTCACAAACCTGTGGACCTTTCTTAGATATCCCTTGGACATCTCGTTCCTGGGGTGAAGGCTCTCAGCCTTCTTAGGCATAGACCTGGTCACCATGAATTGTCCTTATTGCCGTTCTCTGAACCTGTCCCACTTCTTAGATACCTTTGTGAGGGGAAGAGATTGCATGTACTGTTCCAAGTGCTGGTGAACCAGGAGCTTATACAGTGGTCTAATGAGGTTCTCTGCTCACTCGCTGTTTCTTTCATTAATACCTAATGATTGATTAGCTGGGCACTGAGCCGATGGTTTTGTGGAATAGCCTATGATAGTCCAAAGCTCTCACTCCTGAGTAATAGTAAGCAGTTCAGAAACCATCATTTCATATGTGAATTTTGCTTTCCCCTCGTGCATGGC
Source organism: Pterocles gutturalis (assembly GCF_000699245.1). Classification (NCBI taxonomy): domain Eukaryota; kingdom Metazoa; phylum Chordata; class Aves; order Pterocliformes; family Pteroclidae; genus Pterocles; species Pterocles gutturalis. The sequence continues at coordinate 35,871 of NW_010118336.1, read as the reverse complement.
TAAATTTAATCTGCCCTGACTTTCAGCTGCCACGTTATTGCACAATCCCTCAGCCCTGTCAGGGCCACATGCGATTCTCTGCTGACTGATCTTTTCCCCAGTACTCTTTCAGTTGCGTGTCCTCAGCAAACTTTCTTACCTCACTGCTGCTGCAGATCATTCGCAGATAGATGGAACAGCAGATGTCCCGGCCTCACCGGTGGGATGCCTCTGCTGTGAGAACTGACCGCTTACACCTACCTTCTGATACCTATCTTGACCTGCCCCAGCTCATCCAGTGTTAGCGTTGCTGGGATCAAAGCCAGATGTTGCAAGCCCCCATTCAGGGAGCACAGCTCATACCTGGTCCTTGTCTAGACTTCTCCATTTCTAGACGTTCAGGGTGATTCTGCAGAGTATGAGGCAAGCAATGCCTTAGCCAGCCCGCTGGCTAAAATCTTTTGGGGAGTGCAGCTTTTTTTCCCCCGTTTGCTATAAATGCATGTAGCTGTGTGGGTACTCAGTGCACTGAGATACCAACGGGGTTGTCTATGGTGTGCGATAGGGAAAAGCGATAATCATCCATACAAGTGCAAGCTTTGAATTAGCAAAGTGCAGTATTTTGAAATAGGGTGTTTTACCAGAGAAGAGCGCGGGAGAATCAATGATACTTGAAATGAGTGGCGCATTATGGGCAAAGCATGCAAATCCGCCCACGCCTTATTGAAGCGTAACTGATATGCCTCTTCCGGCAATTAGCTGAATTCCTTGGAAAAGAGCTGCGTTGGATCAGGCAGCAGGACGGGCTGGTGCAGGCAAGGCTGCTTCAGCTGCCTGGGAATTAGCATCTTGCCACAACCATCCCCTTCACGCCCCGGCAGCGGGATCTGCCGGGCTTGAGCTGGGGCTGCAGCAGGGACCAGTTTGTTTGAGCTGCTTTGCATTGCTGGGATTTTCTCTGCAGCAGGCGCTGCGGGGGACAGATAGCTTTGTTGGTGCAGAGCCCGTGATGGCCAGCCAGCCCTATCCATTCACCCAGAGCATCGCTGACAGAGAGAGCTCTGCCAATGGAGGATTTTCCCTGTGGAATAAGCCCAAGTGTTTTATTTAATGCTCTGCACTGACCTAAGTGTTTTTTTCCTGCAAGGCAGAGTGTCAAGTCCCACAAGCAATCCTCCTTGTGCTGGGTTGTGCAAATGTCCCTTAAGGGAGGTTAAGCCACAGGTAGCTCTGATGACTCTGGGGATGGCTGTGAAGTACTGGCCCCGTCAGGTGCCTGGTGTCCCCAGCACACGGCAGCTCTGATGTGCTGCTGCTGGTGCCCTCCTGGCTCTCTGCCCTGTAACGCACCAGTGCTGATCTGCAGCGTCCCTCCCTCGCCCGGCTCTGACGGAAACGGGTGATGCAGGATGCCCATACCCCCTTTCATCATCTTGTCCTTTCCCATCACCCGAATTTTCCAGACGTGGCTGCCACTAGCAATAAGCAGCGTAATGAGTTCTTGTCTGGGGGTGACTCATCCTCGCCCTGTGAGGGGCTGTGCGGAGGGTGCAGACGCAAAGTCTCGCCACCTCCTTGGACAGTCTTGTCAAGATGTCGAGTTCACCAGAGTGGAAAAGAGCCTCCTGCTCCCCCCAGAGCCACAGCAGCCCGCTTCTGCTGCCCCTCAGATAAAACATATGTGTCAAAAAGGACACCCTGGCCTTGGTTTCTGGCTGCATCGGGGCAGCGAACGCCCTCCTTTCCTTTCTGATGCATGGGTGAAAGTGGGTGTCCGCTCGGGTTTTATGTTCTGTCTCTAGAGAAATCTTAAGCTCCCAGTGAAATAACAGGAAAATTGCAGCCAAAGGAGTCCCACTGAGGCACTGCAGTGACATACGGGTGATTTATCCCAGGCGATTTGTCCTGCCTCTGCTGAAGTACCTTCTACCTGACCATGAGGAAGCAAGTGCAAAAGCGCATCCTCCGGCACGTGTCCCTGGGAGGCTGCATTTGTTCCCACGTGGGATTTAACGCTCTTTCAGCTAGCATTAACCTGCTCTCTTTGCTTCTCATACAATTTTCACATGGACATTTTCTTGGGCATGAGAGCCAGGGGAAAGACTCACACTGTGCTTATTTGTGCCTTTGTGTAAGGTTTTTTCCACGAGGGCAGGAAGTAGGAACTGTGGAAAGGAAGGTTTGAGGGTTTTTTTGTTCTCCTCTGGGAGGCACAGGTAATGTGATGGGTGGTGCTGGTGCCCTTCGCTGGCAGGGCTGCCTTGAAGCCTGCTGAGCACTGGGCTGCCTGGGTTCATTTGTGTTGCTGGGATGTTTCTTGCCCTGGGCTGTGGAAGCCAGAGTATCTCTGTACGTTTGCTTAAATGTCCTAGGAAATGTGTGAAATTTTTTGAAGGCTCAGTAAATCTATTTTTGATGGAGGCTTTTGTGGTTTTGTTTCCTGAAGAAGCTTTGTGCTTGCTTTTTTTTTGTCTTTAGGAGGAATCTCAACAACGTAGACCAGACCACAGTGGGTCAAAGATAAAATACATTCAGCAAGCACCATCCAAGGCAGTAAAACAAAGTTCCTTGAGCAAAATCATCACTAATTGACAATAAGTTATGCACTAGGTTCATGTATCACTAAGTTATCAGGAACATAGAGGACACTGCTCACTTTCTGACACACATAAAGCTGTTTACAGGACGGAATGGTTTGGTGGCATGGTTTCACCTGGACTTCTTTTTTTTCACCTTCGTTTTTTGTTTTTCTTTTCTTTTTTTACTCCCCAGCTGTTTTTCACCCATAGCTGCAGTGGATAGTGCGGCCGGACTGCAATCAAAGAAATATTTAGAGAGTCCTTTCAGAGCTCTGTAAGGAATCTGGGCCGGCTATGAATGCCGGCTTTATGCAGCACTGTTTTGAAGTAGGAGTGAGTCACTAAAAAACAATTTGCGCTCTCTCCGTGTTCAACTTTGACTTTATTAAGAAAAAGAAAACAAACACAATCCCATTCACTGCTGAAATACATGCTGATCCTTTAATCCTCAGGGAATCGTTGGGAACTGCTTCCTCCTCGAAAGAATCGCCGTATTGACGCAACATTTAATTGTGCAATTACACACGCGTGTTTCTCCTGGGCTTTGCAGAGCAGGGCTCTGTGGCTGGAATGCTAATCAAAAAGCGATTGATAGCATCTCGCGGCACACACACAGCCTGAACGCAGCCTCCCAGCTGGCACCAACCCCTAGGTACCTTTGTGGGTCTGTCCCAGCCTTTCCAGGCTGGAAACCAAAGATGGGAATCACAGCCCAGTAAGGTCAGAGCAAGGACTGGAATTTGGGCTGGAGCCCAAAACTGTATCTCGTATGGGTTTGTTGGAGCCTTCCTTGGTGGAAGCAGGATGCTCCAGTGCCCTTCCCTCCTTGGCACTGCCTGGGGGTACCAGCGAGGATTCTGTTCTGACGCCCTCGTCTGCATGCTGCAAATAGCACCTGCCTGCAGATGCCTGGTCAGTGCCCTCTCTCCTGTGCCACCGCCTGATCTCCGCATGGTGCATGCGCCTTTGCGGGATTGAATTTTTCATGGAAGTTTTGCTACTGGGAAATGATCTGTATATATACATATACATATATGTATATATACACACACATACTTGCTTGGCCAGGCTCTACTTTCCAAGGGCTGCATTTGCTATAAACTCCACCAGATTTTTCGGATGCTTTACATGTGCCACCTTCAGGGGCATGTGACACTTGGGGCAGAGCCGCAAAAAATAACCTGCGGGAGTTGGGGAGCCTCGGGGAGCCCTTGCCACTGTGTCACTGCCTCATGTCTTGATTCAGAAACTGAACCCTGATTGCGCTCGTTTGCTGTGTGCTAATTGACCGTGATGGGAGTGGGTTGCAAAGTAACGTACAGCATGTCCTTTCTTCACCTCACCGGGGAAGTGGGGTGCACGTCAGGATTTACAGTTTCCTTCAAGTAAATACAGAGTCTGGTTAAGCATTAGATGGGAAGAAATGCATCCCTCCTCCAGCCGGCTTTGAATGCTAATATTTTCTTTGGGTTTAATCTGTTTACCCTGACATTGCTATTAATGGTTTCATCATCAGTTCTGCTTTCCCACCAGCATTAAGGATGGAGTTTCCAGATGGGCAATCCTAACTGTCAGACACTTGTCCCTTATCTGTGGCCACAGGCTAGCAAGTGAGCCCTGTACCTGGCTGCACCGCTGGGCCCATAGCAAGCGTGCCCTGGGCTGGCCATCCCACTTTTTGAAACCCTTTTAAATTCTTTTAATGGATGCTTTTAATGCGTTCACCACACATGCCTAATGGATTCAGGAAAATGAAAAGAAGAGGCTTTTGTTAAATTGTTAAGCAGCATCTAGGTAATGGTATGTGCTCCTGGCCTCCAGATCCCTCTGCTCATGTTTTCTTCTTATTTCTCTGAAGGCTTTAAGTCAGGCCAAGCTGAAGCTGCTCCTGTTGGTAAAAAGTAGCAAAAACTATTTCTCCTCCAGGTTTGGCTGATTTCTCTCCGCCCTCCTGGCAGCAGGACCCTGGGGTACATCCGTCCTGTGCAGGACAGGGCGATGCATTTTGTTCCTCCCTTTCGTGACAAGGCTGAAAACACACAGAGAGGAGCAGGCAGCTGTGGTTTTAGCTGACAGCCTGAGAGGAGCTTTGCTAGTGGAAAAGCCCAGGGAAGAGCAAGGAAGGCTGCTGACAAAAGGCAGCAAGGGGCTCTCTCTCCAGATGCAAGAGAAGCAAAGGAATTATAGGTAACATGCTGAAGTATGCAGATAAAGTTACCCGCGTTATTTTGACCATAAAGGCCAGGACGGTGAAGGCTCTTAACCTCTATTAATTAGCCAGAAGCTGGAAGAGGCGGCACAATGAGCTCAGCTGCAGAAGCTGCTGCACCCTTTTGCTCCCTTTAATTTGATTGTATTAGTCCTGCCCGTGTCCTTTGTTCTTCCGCCGCGCTCAGGAAACCTGCTGCTGGTTTTGGCAGGGCTGGCTCTGGCTCTACACGGCTGGTTCGCAGACAGCCAGGAGGGATGAGAGGGAAGGCAGGACTGGGAGAAGGTCCCGTGGGAGGAACCTGCTTGATGTGCCTCATTTTGTCTTAATAGTGCCACCGCATCCCTTCCCGGCGAAACTCCCTCCGGATAGACCAAACAGGCAAAGCTGAGTGCAGAGGGACTCCCACTGAATTCAGCGGACGTGAGAGTTCAAATCTTAAATCTAATAAAAAAAAAAAAGTATGACCCAAATCTTGTACAGCAGGAGCTGCCAACCCCTGGCCTTCAGCTACGCCAAGGGTTTGGGGTGTCTCGCCTGGAGCTTAGCTGTTCTGTTTTGTACCGTTTGTTCCTCATCAGACCAGTAAAAAATAAGGGCAACAGCTTAGCCCTGGGTCCTCCACCTGCTTATCATGCAGAAAAGGGTCCAGCGAGCACAGCAGAGTGATTATCAGCGCTAACCCCCAGCTGTTTCCTCTGATGGTGGCAATAGCATCACCGTTCCCCTCGCCAAAGCACTGGTCCTCAGGGCTGCTGTGGGATGCAAACCCTCCCCTGCCCTCCTACTGCTTGCTGGGCTCCTCCAAACTGTCCCCACCTCCTCCTTCCCACCCACCTCTGCAGGGCTGCAGCTCCTCTCCCAGCAGCATCCCACTGGTGCCATACTGGAGGGGTGACATCATCATGCATAATGATGATCTTAGAGGTCTTTTCCAGCCTAAATGATTCTGTGGTTCTAAAATTAATGTTTTGTAACAGAAACATTAGAAAAAAAAGAAATGAAGATATGTCAGAAAACAAAAGAATGACCTGCTCTGTCAGTATGGCATTTTTTATGACCCTTGGTTTAACTTCATCTTTCTTAAAGAAGCAAACAAACCAACGAGATAGGTGGTTTCTGGACACAGATGTGTTACTGCCAATTCCAGCATTCATCCCTGCCGTGGAGGACAAGAAGCGGAGCAGCTAACCTGCGGGTGTGCCTTCATCACCTTTCCATCAGCAAATGATAATGCTGAACATGTGGAAAAACGTGAAGCGCTTACAGAAAGCTGTGGTTAAGGGATTTTCAGATTATTTTGAAGGCTTCATGCTTGTCTGGGAAATGCGATTTTGCGCTCTGTATTTTACTGGGGTTCTCTGACTTCAGAGTCCAGCCATACAAAATAGCACAAATCCATTACAGCAAGCCCAGTTTTTCCCAACCATGTAAAATGTCAAGGGTCTCCTCTCCCTTTCACAGCAATGAATTATCAGCCCTATGCTTGCAGTAAAGTAGTTCATCATTCGCTTACTAATTTTACAGGGGGATCTTTCACTCATTGCTTGCTGTAATTCTTCTTGGATCTGAGGAGTAAAACATGTTTGTGTTGGCATGTGGGAGTCTGGAAAACCCGAGGAAAAAATAGGACTGGAAAGGAAGATTTTTCTGTCCAACGAAAATTTTTGTGATGCATTTTTTCCATAACAGAAGTATAGAAATCCCAAAAACCATGAAGCCAGCTGCAGCTACTTATTTTGATTATTTTATCCTTTCCATTTTGTTGGTGAATTTATGTTGCAATGCAAAGTAGAAATTCTGGATTTCTTGGATAAAAATTTGGGTCTAAAAAGTTGTTTTCTATAGTTTGGGAACTATTTGGCAGAAAATTTTAAATCAGAAAGTGGCAATTTGCTGCACTAAAAATAAAAACTAACGATGCAGTAAATGACTAATTTTGTGGTCCGGGGTAATTAGCGGAAGAGCTTGGCGGATGGAAGGCGGCAGGTCTAAATTACTGCACTAAGTCCATGTGCAGGAAGATATTATCTGACTTTGTTGTTATTAATTATAATTAATGAGAATTAAAATATTCACCTGGGTTTTTTGCCATTGCTATTAGCAGGCATGCTTTTATATATATATATGTATATATTTGCTCTTTGATGCTTTTCTCAGTGGCTTGCACCTCAATCCTTGACTGTCTTGCTCTGGGACTTCAATAATACTCCAGAAATTATTCACATTGCCCCTTTGTCTAGCATGGAGGAAACTTGAAGCTTTTACAGTTAGTGCTGCTGGTTATTCCACAAAACGCCATTCCTGGGGATGCAGGGACAGCATGGTGTCCTCTGAGTTTGCACACTTCCAAAGCCTTCTCTGGTGAAATCCAGGCATCACGTTGCTGAAGTCCAAGGGGCTTAAATCTCAATGCTCCTAAGACACCATGACGGTCACTTAGTCTTGTTCCCTCCACGACACCAGCCTTTGATGTTGCCACTGGGCATCCCCACCCCAACCCTGTGTCCTGGGGTAGGTTTTAAGCACGTTTTATGAAACCCTTTGACTAACAGGGTTCCCAGGATGGGGTAGACTTTTAATGAGCTGGGTTAGCGGATAATTGCTCTCACTGTTGAAAACCAAACACACTTCTCCCTTTGTTTTCAGCTAGACTCTCCCGAGTTTCAGTCTTCCAGCCCTGGACTTTGCTCCACCTGTGTTTGGCAGAGTTAAAGCCCTTCAGAGTCTGAAATCTTCCCACACGCCCTTAAAGCCTAGGAGGAGTCATTTCCTAATCTTCTCTTTTAAAAGGACAGCGATAATTGAGGACTTACTATTGACTCTGTTGACTTTTCCATGGTTTGTGTTTGGGTTTTTTAGATAAGTTGTAATTGTTCCTTTTTATCATTGTACAGCAACTGTAAATAATTGCTGTTCTCTGAGTCTACATCTAAGGATGTGGCCCCACTTCTGTTAAAGATCCAACATTTCAGGCTCTGATGGACAGTTGAAGGGATGTTGATTTGGTTTTGGGCACTTTGGAGAAAAATAGATGCATCAATTGAAGTGCTGCTTACTCACCTCCTCCGAAAGTTTTGTAAGTCGTGTTTGTTATTTTTAGCGGCTCCTTTTTAGGTGGCATTGTATCTCTGGTGGTTTCAGTTCTGGTTATAGACTGGGCTGTATTCTGCCATCTCTAATCATCTGGAGTACTTTCTTCATTTTCCTTAACCTGGGCTAGTGGGAGGTGTCCCTGCCCATGGCAGGGGGTTGGAACTAGGTGATCTCTAAGGTGCCTTCCAACCCAAACCAGTCTGTGATTCTATGATTCTAACTTCATTTGATTTTGCTGAGAAGTTTCAAGGAGTGAGATGATACTTAGATTAATTAAATTGAGGATTAGATGGAGGATTAGATGGATCTTAACAAGCAGTTGCTGTGCTTTCCCTGGGAAGAGTTCTAAGCTTCGTTAAACCAAGAGAGGCTCTTTTCCCCTGACACTTATGGATTTAAAAGCATTGTGTTATACCTCATTACTGATACAAATGATAAACTGTCTTGATTATCTTGATGGCAATAGCCATCTTTTGGTGAAATTTCATATCCAAAGCCCCCATGAAAGGATGTGAGTTCATCTATAGCCTTGTGTACTGTGACTTCAAGGGGATTGCTCCTCATTCAAGTGCCCAAGCCCTTGAAGGACAGAGCTATAAATGTCTTGTTTATGCTTTTTATCCACTTACCTGTATCTTTTCTGTTTGCAGCCTTTTTGTTCCTCTGTATGTCGGGCTGGTGGGAAATCTCATAAATACCATGATAGCAATGGCTTGGATCCCTTTGCAGCCTAAACCAAAGTCAGACCATCATGAGGCAGAGCACAGTAAGTATTTAGCGTTTATGATAAATAGCACACGAATGGGGATGGAGGTTTGACATGCTGTAAGGACTGCTAAAGGACTTGGGGTTGCATTTAAGGCCAACAAGGTGCCAACCTTGAAATGCTGAAATTTTAATGCCTAAGATGTGCTTGTGGAAGAATGTTATTCCCTACCTGCTGCCCACTCTGCCATGCAGAATTGAAGGCTTTCAGCCCAGTGCTTGGCCACACATCTCAGAAAAGGTGAATGTAGCCCCTGTTTTGGGGGTTGGTTTGGCCCACCACAGGAGACAATCCCACTGTCTCACAGAGACCTCTGCGACCTGGCACCAGCTCCCAACCTTCTGCCATCGGCAGGAAGCTGGTGCGGCAGAGATGTGCCTGTTCGGAAAGGTAGTGGTGAACCAGAGCAGACGGTCTCAGAGTTTCTTCCTTCCTGCCTCTAACCTGTATAAATAGAGTATTAATCAATATGTCATCTTCTGTAGGCACATCACAGTCTGGTAGCATGTTCAGCATCAGAGAAATCCTACGCCTGATGAAGTTTCCAGGAGTAATGGAGATTTTCATAGTGAAGGTCTTCTCTGGACTTCCCTTAGGTGAGTCTACCCATCACCCATGATTGCTGATGTATTTAAAATAAGATGACATACATTGTAGAGCAGGTTTGCTCAAGTTACTGAAAGCACATTGCGTTTGATCACGGAGGAGTGAGGATTCAGCTCCTAACTCGATGCTGGATGCTTTCAGCTACTTAAGGTCAAAACCCTGGGATGCAATGTGGAACAGACTGCTTGTCACAGGCTGCTTTCACTTCTGGCAAATCACTTCATCTCCTTACCCCATCTCTCTGGCTGTAAATGTTTTTTTTCCTCTTGCCTGTCATTTCTGTTTAGGCTGTAACCTCTTCAGGGCAGAGGGAAATAATTTGTACTTTGCGAGAAACACCAAGGTCCTTCCTGATTTTACTTAATGATTTTAAGAGACATGTGTACCCTAACCTTTTTCCCACCAGCTAAAAGCTATTGCTGGGTGAGAGGCTGCAGCTGCTCTGTCGGCTGCGTGCAGGGGACCCGCAGGATGTTTCTTCCCTTGCATGTTGATGGTGGTGCTTGTCCTTCTGTTCTTTATATATTCTGTTCAGTTTTTTGTGTCATGGTAGGAACTCGCTGCTACTCAAACCCAATCCCAAACCTGCCTGTTTCCCAGCTCCCTTTGAGTCAGACGCTGTCTTGGCATAGTCTGTGTCTCCAGATTTACCTGGTTATATATATCCTTGGCCACAATTTAATAATCTGTAATTTTGCCTAACCTTTAGCTTCATTTGCCCCACTTGTCTAGAGCAAGCCAGCATGTCAGTCATGTCAGCGGCGGTGTAAGGACAGGGTGATGTTCTCTGCCGTTCCGCACAGAGAGCCTTCATGGCTCTTTTCCCAGTCCAACCTCAAAGTGCAGTTTCTCTTGATGATGATTTCAAGGATTGGATTTTGTGCACATCAAAACACATGCACGTCACGCATGGGAACAAACTAAGGCACTTCCCTTCCAAACAGGGATCCTAAGAGAGGATTTAAGGTGCCTTAGCTTTTATACTTTGCAACTTTTTCCAGTTCATCTGCATCTGGAAAAGCCCTTGATGTTTAAATAATGTGAAACATTACAAATTAAATTCTAATTTGTAAAATGTAAATTCGGTTTCCAAATGAAAGTAGGTTTGGCTGTGGAGAGTGGCTCAGTCGGAAGGGGATGGCATTGCTGGGCTTGGTCACGTTCATCTTTTATTCCCTGCTAAGGTGTAGACTAACATGCAGGGTAGTAACGGATTTCCGATTGTTTCTTTGTTTTTCTTTTTGTGAGTAGTTAGCAGTGGCTGAGATCAGTAATGCCAGTTGGTCCTACCCCACCACTGCAGACAGGATATAATCTCGGTGGACGGCTGGCTTGCCCTAATAGTGAACTTTTTTAGTTCTTATGAAACCAAACTTTTAAAACTGTATTTTAAAATAAGTGTGTATAAATTGAGTGTTTCATAGAATGAGACAGTCAAGTGATGTTTTAAAAGGGTTTTCTTGATGATTCTGGCTCATTTCTCCGCTTAAAGTAGGATTCATTTCTCTGTTTAAAAATACCATCCCAAGACCACATCAATATGCAATCTGCACAGTCATTTCCTGTGCACTCTCCTTTTTCCAAAGGCTGGGCAAGATGCACTTTGTTGTAGTCGTCACTGCTGAAATGCAAATTCCTCCCTGTTGCAGAAGATGTTCTTCTTTTCCTGTGCACAGCAAAAACTCACACCCAACCAAAATAAACATCTCCTGCCCAAAACTGCAAGGGAACGTCTAAGCAAAGAGAAAGGAGATGGTGAAGCTGAGATTTAAGGCAGGACATGGGCTATAGTCTGTTACTGAAACGGCTGGGAGTATTTCAGTGAGAGCAGGAACGGGCTCACCTGAGGCACTCCTATTACAAGTATAGTGAGAAGCGATTAAAATCCCAGTGACTTCTCTTTGCAGATCTCTCTTCAGGCTGGTGACCATGTGATGGCAGCGGAAAGGGGGTTTGGCCATCACCTCCTCCTCTGCAGCGCACAGCTGGAGGCTGAGCTCCTCCTGAGCTCATTTACCTTTCATCTCCCAGCTGCAACCGTATAATGAAATAGATCACCCAAATTACAGACCTTTCGCTATTTACTTTGTAAACAAGTTTGTGATATACACAGAAGAAAATCTTCTGTTCCTTACGGTTCTCATTGTTGTCTAAAATTAGCTTGTTGGAGACTGAAAGACCTTCTCCGAGAGGGCTGCGGGGCTGGGAACCTCCTCCCTGTGTTGCATAAAAGCAGAGACGTGGCTCTGTGCCTCTTGCAGGAGGGAAGCTGCCAAGGGATGGATGGGCAGCAGAGCCCTCCAGCATGGCCAAATTCCATCCTCAGCTGACCTGGGAAAAGTGAGCCTCATTGCATTGCGGTAGAGAAGAGACAGAAAAGAAAACACGAGGATTAAAACGTCAAACATACCTTTTACTGACCAGAAATCACCAGGGTCTTGAAAATACTGGTAAATAGCTGCTTGTATGAATCTCTGGCTGCCTAATCCCTTTGGAAAACCTGATTTTGATGCCATCACTTTAGCACCTGCTCCTGATTTGTAAAGGGACTTTCTGTCCCATGCGGAGCAGGGTTTTGCAGTGGACCCTGGGGCTCTGCATCCCATCATGTTAGCAATCCAGCGTGGGAGGGCTGGGATGGGCTCCCAGAGCCTGTGCTTGCCTTTTCACACCGGTTCTCAGTACGGATTGCTGAGATAGCCCTACCAAAGCCACGGGCTGCTTTTAGAAATGCCATGTCTTTTTTTTTGAAAGTACAGTTTTTGAAAATGCAGAAAATAACCTGTGTCTCCTTGGTGCTTTTCCTCACCTTTATCACATCCTGCAAACCATTTCCCTGCCTTCTGTTGCATAACCCTTGTTACTCATCCCTCTGGTGCCATGTTTTCTAAGGAGTTCACTTCTTTATTCAGACCCCCCCCACCCAAATAAAAGCTGAGGTTTCTGAGGTTATTTTTTGCTATTTTCCATTTTTTCTCCTGTTGAAAACCTGAGCCTTGCAGTGTGGACTGAGGTTTATTAGTGTGGATTGAGGCTCTTAAACTGTATTTCTTGTTAAGTGGATGCCCCATCCCTGGAGGGGTTCAAGGCCAGGCTGGATGAGGCTTTGAGCAACCTGGGCTAGTGGGAGGTGTCCCTGCCCATGGCAGGGGGGTTGGACTGGATGGTCTCTAAAGTCCCTTCCCACCCAAACCCTTCAGTGATCCTGCGATTATCTGGGCAGCTCCTGTGTGGGCTTTTGGTGTCCCCAGAAGAGCCTGAGGACCCCAGTGAGCCCTCCCCAGGGGAGATACATTGCTCACATGGCTGCATTCAGCTGGCCTGCAGCCTGCCCAGATGGGACCCGCTGAGATCTTTGTCAGAAATGCTTGTTCCAGTGAGCATCACATCCTTTGAGTTCAATCTAGGGCTCGCCTTGCGGGTGTCACCAAGAAATGTGTTGTCAGTGGGAGAGACCCCCGCCTTAGTCACTGAAAGAGGAGGGAGCAGGGGGGTGTCTCTTCTCCAGCCAGCTTTAAGTGACCATGCCGGCACAGGGGGTGACACCAATCAAAGCAGAGCCCTTTGCATCTCCAGGGGAGCTGTGCAACGTGTAATGCGCGTTAAAGAGCACAGCCTATCCCCCTGCTCTGAAAGAAACGGGCTCATTTGGAGGAGAGAGATCCAAATCTGCCTGAACTTGGTGAGGGACTTCAAAGGGGAGCGGAGCTGCAGGAGCTGGCGCGTGGTACCAGGAAGAAGCGTCGGGTATGTAGGAAGGTCGAGCCTCTCCTAGGTGGTACCTGCAGCGGGATGAAGGGCGAGCGCCCGCTGCGATGTAATCTCCCTGCGAGTGAAACGCGGTGTGGTTTTTCTTTCATTTCTTCACATGTGCCTTTTATAAACATGCGCAGCTCTGTTACCTGGTTTGGATGTTGTGAGTAAATACAGTTATTTGCATGTTACCTTAAGCTGGCTTTGAGCTAAGAGCGATTTCAAAGGAACTGAGTAACGACGGGGTGCGCTCCGTGGAGGGGTGTGGTGAAGACACAAATCTACACCAGCCCCAGCTCCCGGGCACCTTCTCCAAGTATCTGCCCCCATCCATCTCCCCCAGTGCTGAGGGGCCGGTGGTGGCGCAGGCATCCCCATTAAGGGGGGAAGAGGTGTCCCCGGTGAGCGGTGGGGTTCGGGAAGGCTTTGAGGCTGGTCCTGGGGTGGGAGGGTGGTGGTCCCTCAAGGCAAAGGCTTGGGGTGCTTGGAGGGAGGTCTTTGTTGGTGCAGATGCTCCACTGGTGGCAGCGCCACTGGGCTGCTGGATGTGGTGGAGTTGTGCTGGTTCGTCCCGGTGTGAGTGCTCTGCGACATTTTGGTCAGCAATTTGGGATCGCTCTCCTCACACGTCTGGGAAGCGCCAGCAAGGTCCTTCCCATGCTGTGGGGTTAGTGACTCACGTTGCCAGGCCACAGGCTGTCTTCTCAGTCCTCACACGTTGCCTCCTGGGCTCTCTTTTCCCCAGGAAGAGAGGACAGCTGCTCCCTGCTTACCCAGTCTTTGCACCTCGGAGCATCCTACGAGGAATGGCAGGACCCCTGAAGGTCATCCACTCTCTTCCTTCCCCAGCAGGATCAGTGCTCTCTGACAGGCACATCATGGGGATGTTCATGTGCAGAGAGCCCAAATTTCCTTCTGCCTTGGTCCATCTGAGGGGCATAAGACACTCGGGGAGGCAGCAGCCTCCTACCCCATAGAGCAATGTTTTGTTATAATATTTTTTAATTAGATGGCTCATTGTGTACGATGGGAGCGTGTGTACACGTGTCTGTATTTGTGTACGTTTTGCAGTGGGGGAAGCACACACTATTGTATTTTCATGTGAGATTAAGTGAGCGGGCATTTTCCGTTACACTTACCAGAAATTACCTTCACGGAAAAGCAGACCCAGCCGGTCCGTACTTTTCCAACTGCTTGTGTCCACACCACCGTTGGTCCAGGAGGGTGAGAGATTTCCAATGCCACCGACGTCACTGCTGAGGGGCGCAGGGACAGGCTGTATTTAGGCTGATGTCAACAGGTTGTTTCCCAAGCAGTGTTCCCAGCGGTGAAAATCAGGCAAAAGGGCTGAGGAATCCAATCAGATTATAGTTGCAGTCTTGTCTGAACAAATGTTTTCTTGCTGCCTTAATGGTTAGCCTGGCTTGGGTGATAAAAATATTTACCAGTTTATAATAAACAGCTGAATCTACAGCCTACGTAGTCACATTATTTTAAAGATGAAAGAAAGGGGGATAAAAAAGTGAACATTTAAAGATCAAATTACTACACTGACTTTGAATAGGATTCTGCTCATGTTTATATCCAGTCCCAGTAACCCCAGGGAGAGCTCCTGACTCATACTGGAGCTGAGTGGGAGCAGGGTCTGGGCCCCTATATGCAGTGCAAGTATATTGATGTATGCTTTTCGTTAACCCCCCCTCTAGGTTTGTTCCTGATTATGTTCTCTGTCATCTCCATGGATTTCTTTGGCCTGGAAGCAGTGGAGGCTGGATACCTGATGTCATATTTTGGTGTCCTTCAAATGGTGAGTGAGGTGGAAGTCCATGCTCTCCCAAATCCAGGTGTAATATCAACAGGCAAATCCTGACTCTGCCACATGGGGTTCAGAAAAATAGAAGTGACTCCAGATTTATTCTATTTCTTGGAATGGGAAGAAATCAGAGGAAGGAGTGTCCTGAAAGCTTTCTTCCCCTTGTACCTCCTTGCAAAACGTTAGGTTGCTCAAAGGAGCTGAAATTTCCTTGGTCTGATATGATGCCCTGGTTTTTCTAACAAAACTTACATTGAAGCTAAAGTGCCTTGGCTAAGGTTTTCGCTGGTGAAGGTTAGCTGATTTACATTTGTTCAGTAGCAGCCTGTACATTTATGTGAGTAGATGGTTTTACTGGCGTTTTCATAGATACCTTCAGTGTTGAGGAAGGACTAATTTCTGGTGCATGGAAACAAGCACAGCAAGCTTGTACATTAAAAAAAAATAAAAATAGGCAGTGGTACACGATCAGGAGACTTGCAAAAGGGGTAAAAGGGAAAAGTCAGCTGAATTAGGCAGTAGCAGGGCCAAAAAAAAAAAAAAAAAAAAAGATGCTGTGTTATAGCAGAATTTTCCTTTTGAAGGAAGAGGAAGAGGCTAATAATTTTGCAGCAAGAGCAACAGATGGTTATAAGCAAGCCTCAAGGTAGGAATGCAAGTTAAGCAATATCCTGAAGAAGGGTGGTCTTGTTATTAAGTCTGCCTTCATTTCCTGGGCATTGCCGCAGAGTTCCTGTGGGATCTGGAGGAGCTCCTCATCTGGGAAATGGCAGCTTTAGTTCCTTCCCTTGTGATTTGGATTTGGCTTAGCGTTACCAGCTGCTCAGGCTCTGCCCTGGTCTCACCAAATCTGGGCATTTGGCAGAGCAGCTGAGGAGCATGGCTGTGCCTCAGCAAGCGGAGTCTGCAGAGTAAAACGGCCGGAGCTGAGGAGCTGGTGCCTTGTCTGCTCTGGGAGGGTGGCTTTGGACTGGATGTCACTCGGTCCCATGAGCTCAGCGTCTGCTACCAGGTGGAGGCACCCTCCCATTCAGTCTTGTCGGAAAGAAAACTGGTTTGCTTCTGTACAGCATGGAAGAAGCATGACCAGTGGGTGATCAGCAGCTGCCTTCCAAAGCACGTTTCTCACCCAAACTCCA
>NW_010118336.1:13988-19900 GCF_000699245.1 Pterocles gutturalis | reverse complement strand
CCCTACGTTAGTCTTTGTGTGCTGCCTCCTAGAGCAGGGTCTGCAAGAATCACTCAGGTTTTACAGGGACCAAGTCACCTTCTGATATATTCTTCCCCATTTGAATGCAGAGGGACGTCCCAACAGCTATGCTCTAACTTAGACATATCAGTTAAATCCATGTTATATATGTGAAATCAAATTTGGGAGGGCAGCACGGCTATGATGTGCCGGTTTCAAGCAGGGTAACATGGGCACCAACAGCACCTGTAGAGCCAGGGCAGGAGAGGCTTTGTGTTGCTAGAAGGAGCTTGGATGCTGCTGTTAGGTCTGGGATCTCTGTCTTCAGGACGCTGCTGTTATGTCTGGGCTATCTGTCTGTCTGCACTGCTATTGTTTCCCAGGTTAGTTTGGTTGAAACTACTGGAGATAAGGTTACTTATGGCGCTGCCATGCCAGTGCACCCTACACACAGATACAGCCTTGGAAGATGTGGGAATTACAGCATTCGCTCTGCTTCCTAACACATAATCAGATGTCAGTGCTACCAAGGACCCAGCTCTTCCCACAGTCACAGGGTCTCATCCCGCAGAGGCCGATCATACCAGTTACCACGCGCTACCCCAGCAGTTGCCTGCGGGCTCAGGTGCAGCATCTACTTTGCTGGGGAGGCTTTGCCTCGGGACATTTGGCGCAGAGACTGGCTTTTGGCAGCCAG
Source organism: Pterocles gutturalis (assembly GCF_000699245.1). NCBI lineage: Eukaryota > Metazoa > Chordata > Aves > Pterocliformes > Pteroclidae > Pterocles > Pterocles gutturalis. The sequence goes on along the minus strand of NW_010118336.1, from coordinate 19,203 downwards.
GCAGTTTTCTTTAATCTATCCGTGCAGTTTCTGTCCATATTGCAACGCATGTTCTACAGCACATGGCTCTGGACGTTAGAAATATAGGGGGAGTGAAGCGGTCATAGGGTACAAAGAAACTTCTCTTCATGATGCCACATTGGGGTTTGCTGTCAGAATACCAAACAGGAAAGGGGAAAAAAAAAATGCATGAATTTTTTTAAAAAGCCCAGGACACCTGATTCCCAGTGGCAGCAAAGCCATCTCGCCCGAGAGCTTGCAAAGCACTGCTTTCTGCTGTGCCCCTTGTTCTGTGCACTGCATCACTGGCAGTTCAAAGCTCTGCTCTGGTCTGTGCAGGACCAGATCCTCAACTGATCCAAACAATACTCTCACCATCTGGCTTTTAAGTTATTGTAAAACATTAGAACTTGTGTCTTTACTTTCAAATCAGGTCTCTGGCTAGAACCACCCAAAGATACCTCTTGCAGATAGTGGCTGGGTGAATGTTTTACAGCTGCTTTCTCTTGGGGTTCCTCCAGTGGGAGATGTATGCAGGGAACGCAGCATGTGCTGGCTCTGTGCTGCCGAGCCCCAGAGCTACCTGTGTGCCTTCATCTCGCCTCAGCTGGCACTGCAGATGCATTTGTTTCTGTTGCACAGTGAATTGATACTGCTGGAGATATAAACGCAGATGAAGGTGCAAGCAAATTCCACCAGTCTGGATGGGCGAACAGTGATTAATATCTGCTGACTGGCTTCCCCACTTTGCTGAGAAAATTATAGCTTTATTCATAAGGAATATAGTCCTTTTCAATTAATTTCATCAACCAGATCTTTAGCTTTGGTTTCTCATTCCTTAGTTTGCCTTTCCATAGAATATTGTGGGGCTTTTCCCATTCTCCTGGGCTTGCTCTGAACCCTACTGTTAGAGAAGATGTGTGTCTCCATCCCCCCCCGGTATTTACATCTCTCCCTGGACCTGGAAATGGATCATGTTTCCTAAGGACTTTTATAGATGGGAAAGGACGTCACAGAAATGAAGGGGAAAATAAGAATTGAGTCATGTCGTGTTTACTTTAAACCTCCCTGTAGACACTGAACACAGTGCCTGGGCAGTTGCACAGCAGGGCCGGTGATACGCCCGGTGCCATGTCCCAGGGGCTCTCCTGCTCCCAGCACACGCTGCATGCACAAAGCAGCTTCACAGATGCACCAGGAACGGCACAGTGAGCAAGGGTTCCAGCAAGGGCTAGCTGAGCCCTTTCCTCAGCTCTTCCCCAAAAGTCATACTGCCCAGCTGCCAACTCCTGCCAACTTTTAGTAATTGCGTTATTGTAATTCCTATTTTTTTAATGACATCTTCTCAAAACAAATATCTTCATCTCGCACAGAGGTGATGTTGCAGCCCCCTTTCCCAGCCCCATCAGTAATCCCAGAATGACTCAAACAGCAATAGTTTCTTCCCGCTTTCCTCTCCTGCCCCAAGGATATTATGCTCCAATTGCTTAACCTAATTTTTCAGCTTCTCAGCCTCATTTAACCTTCTGTGGTGAGAAGCGGTCAATGCACTGTAAACATCTCCGTTCCTCACCATTCCTCCCATTCAAGCCAGCTGCAGAGCACTTAGAGAGGAGATTTTGAATGGCTTTGGGTCAGTCCACATAATTTTACATAGCTCAAGCACTTTGCCATTAGTATCTCAAACACCTCTTTGCATGGGGAGATCAGCACAGAAACACCGACCCCGTGGGAAGCAAGGCATTTGCCACTTCTGCAGGCAGAGGATGTTGGTGAGCAGCCGTCCTCAGGGATCCCATCCCCTCACCTCCTCCTGCTTGGTCCTGTTTTGTCCCTTTACAACCCTGTACGCCCCCCAAGTATTGGGGAAGGTACCCTGTGCCCAGCCCAAGAGGATCCCTGTGGGTTGAGAAGGCAGATTCAAGCTGGTGCTGGGCTTTTTCCTCGCAGGACTGTGCACGTAGCACCGATGATCACTGCTTGTGGCATGGGGCGTCCTTGGCACCCTCTTCCCTTCACTGAGTTGGCTGCCTGCAGCCCAGCACTGGTGGCATATCTCTTTGCTGCAGGAGACACAGGTTGCCTTGCTGATGCTCCCAGCCTGGCTCGTGGAGACCTGAGTGGCCCAAAATAATACATCTGCTGATAGATGCTTGTAAAAGTTCCCCCAGGTGTACTTGTCTGCGGGAACGGGGGCTTCCAGCTCTCCGGGTGAAGCGCTCGCCCAGGAGCCACCAGTTTACTGTCTGTGGTTGGGCAAAGAGCATCGCCTGATAGCAGAGGGTGCTGGAAAGTGTGAGGCAGGCTTAAATGCCAAGAGGGTGGGAAAGTGGGGAGGGGGCTCACATCTGGGTCAGGGCAGAGCCAAACGAGGTCAGAGAAGGGTATGCAGGAAGGTCGTGTCACAGCAGTGGGACAGAGATGTCTGATGACATGACCAAGGCTGGAGCAGGCTGGTGGGGAAGTGCAAATAGCAAGTGGGGGGGAATTTGAGCAATCCAGGGCTCTGCAGGGATCCTTGGAGCACCCTGCTAGCGTGGGGCTGTCTGATGAGCTGGGACTGTGCCAGCGTGAGTCGAGGAGGAGGAGTCGGGTGGGAGATAACAAAATGAGGAGGAGAAGGCAGACGGCGGGACGGGTACCTCTGCGCTGGGCGTCTTGCGTTGGAGAGATTCCCTTGCTCATGATGCATTTGAAGCATCTTTATCTGATCACCGGTGGGTCTCCAGGCGAGAGGTGTGAGAGCCCGTCAGGGACGCAATCCCTCTGTCCTCCGGGGCTGGGCTTCCAGAGTCCTCCCATCTCAGAAGCCATGTGAATGAAATTCCCTCCGAGTGAACGCCTGGGAGCGTGAGATGCCATTCAGTCTCCCTCCAGAGAATAATTAATTTCATAATAATTTAAAATAATTTAACTTTGCATAATGGGCTTAAGGGGGTCTAGACTCTAGCTTTTTTTGGAGTTGCGAGCACAATAGCATGGAGAACTTCCAGGCATAGTATCTGGCTTGGAAAATGCCGCCAGAGGATTAGGTAAGTGAAATACCTGGAGTCCCTGCTTGGTATCTAAAGTCACATCTGATGCTTAGATTTCAAACCGCAGGAGGGGGTGGGGGAAGCTTTCTTTTAAGAACTTTTTCTCTGAAAAACCAAAGCAAAACGCACCAAACAAAAACTCTGGGTGGGACAAAGGGGTATATATTTATTACCCTGAGGATCAAGAAATCATAAGACATCTGTTCTATTTACTGTGTTTAAACTCATATTGTTATACAAACTCCACCTCTAGCTGTGCAGCTTCTGGAGGGACAAGTTGGTACGGAGAGATCCTGAAAAGATGAGAGAGATTCCTGGAGGAGAGATTTACATTGCGTATCATCTTATCACTAGTCTGTCCCTCTTGCCTTTTTTTTTTCCCCCTGCGCAGCAAAAGAGATGATTAAAGAGCTGAGGATTTAATTACAGCCAGGTATGCCTAAGGGGAAAACCCACTTGGTGAAAGGACCTTGCAACAACAAACAGAAAGTTCTCCAGTTTCCTGGCTTTGAAGGATTTAAATCTGTGGAGGGGAGCAGGTTGGAGGGGGAACGCAAGCGATTAGCCTGGAGTTTGCAAAACACACGGTCCTCTTCCCCCTGTTTGGCAAAGTGCTGCCTTCAGCAGTTTGGTCCTTTCTTGGCAGCCCTCCTCCCGGTCCCCTGCCCTCCTGCTCCTCTGCAAGACCTGAACCACTTCTCAAGCACTTTTGTGCATAAAACAACTCCCTTTTCCCCTGCCCAAGGTTTTGCACCACCCTCAGCCCGGGCAGAACTGCCCTGTGGTCTACCCCCATGGGTGCCCACCCGCGCGTCCCACCCCAGCCGGCACTGCGCCCGCCCTGGGAACCGTCATTCGGGCACAATTTCAAAGGCAAGAGATACGGGTCCAGAGCGTGGGAGGCTGCCTCTGGTGTGAATCATGCTATCTGCGCTAGGGATGGGGCTCTGCATCTTCTCTGCTAGGCTGTGCCAGTTCATCTGCCCCGCTGCGCCTGCCTCGCTGGCCTTCTCCTGCCTTTTCACTGCCAGGCTGGTGGGTGAAAGGGAGTTTCTTTGGTTGATGGGCTCTGCCAGGCTTTCAGTTGGTGCTGATGGAAGATTCTGTAGAAACAGTCATGTGTCTGTGGAGCGCAATCAAGCACAGAGGAGCAGCCAAGCATCCTCCAACCTCCACCGATGAGGTTAGCTACAGGCAGGTGCCAGTCCTGCCCAGCAGTAGCTCTGTGCTGCTACACTGTTCAGAAGTCTTTAGCATCTTAAACCTTCAAACAGCAAAAATCAGCTCCATCCTGCAAGGGATTTCTGAAATGTGTTGATAAGGCTAACAATAAAATGGGTAATTGGGTCTTCTGAGCAAACGGGAGCTGCTGCCTTCCTAGAAATCAAGCACAGCGGTAGGGGCAAAGAGGATTTCTCTCTGCGGTCAGCTGAGCTAGTGTAACCAAGCCCCAGTTTGGCGGATGCAGCATAGCAACAAGGAGAGATTTGGCTGTTCTGATGCATTTATTGGGAGACTGATTTGCCTTTAGAGAAGGAGGGAGGGAGGAAGCAAAAAAAAAAAAAAGATGAGTTGGTTTTTCCTGCGACATGTGTACACAGCCACGGGCAGTGTCTGTTATTTCACTTGCAAACAATTTCCTCTCTCTTTTGTTTATTGATGACAGAAGGCATTCCAGCCAGGTACACCAACTCTCCCCCCCGACTTCAAAGGAGGTCAGGTTACAAAGGCAAGCAGCATCCAGGCAAAATTAAATGCAGGAGGGGAAGGCCCATTGCAGTCAATGGCAAGTGGAGATTGTATGCAATGGAAAAAGCCCAGAACATGACACCAGGAATAAAAATAAGGATAAATCCCACTGGTGCCTCTTCAGTGTTGCCAGGGCTTTTCCAGGTCTAAATTCAGGCTGGAAGTGAGGCCGGAGCTCCCAGTGACTGGAAAGATTATCCAGCAGCTGAATCAAGGCACTGGTGTTTGATAGTGTCCAAAATCAAGATGATGGGTCTTGCCAGCCTGGGGGTTGTGGCTGGATCAGCAAAAAATGTGTTGGGGGCGGGGGGAGGCTGGCAGCCCAGATAACCAGCGGGGAGGCTGCAGGCTGTATAGCCCAGGGATGGCTGCTCAACCCTGAAGGGAACACAGGTGACTTGGGCTGACGCTCGCCCTTGGAAGAAGTCCCA
>NW_010118336.1:4680-13962 GCF_000699245.1 Pterocles gutturalis | reverse complement strand
TCACCTCATGCTTGTATTGCAACAGTCTGAGTGATGGGGAAGCCCGTGCTGAACATGAGCTTGCATTCCCATACAGCAGGGCACAAGGAATCATAGGATCACAGAATAGTTTGGGTTGGAAGGGACCTTAAAGATCAACCACTTACAACTCCCCTGCCATGGGCAGGGACACCTCCCACTAGCCCAGGTTGCTCAAAGCCTCATCCAGCCTGGCCTTGAACCCCTCCAGGGATGGGGCATCCCCGCTTGCTCTGGGGACAGCCCTGGTGGCCTCCAGTTTGGCTGTCTCCAGGTCCTGCCTGCCCAGAGCCTGGCTTTGCTGCACTGGCACTTGGTCCTTGTGCTTAGGTGCTCATGTGTAGTGATGGAGACATTTTTGGGTAAAGCACTTCCATGGCCATCAGATGGAGCTGCTCTGGGACGTTGTGGATGATAAATCCCAATGACTCAAGGGAGGGCAGGGACCTGATTAAATACACTATTCAAGTCCAGGCAAATTGAGAAATGTTTCCTTCAGTGGCTCAGCAGAGCTGAACTGGGGTTCGGGTGATGCCACCGCTGAGTCAAGTCGTGCCCTGCGACAGGGCTCAGCCCCCGTCCTGCGTGATTCAGCACAGCCCCGGCTGGGCTGAGCTGGTGGGAGGGACTGGGAAGTTGCAAAAAGTTAATGATGGCGATTCTTCGTTTTAGGAGTGCTCAGCTTAATGAAGCATTACTCAGCAGCTCCTCCACCCACCCCTTGAGTGGGAGCCACAGGGGCTGATATCGGCCTCCTCCCGTGTCCGTGGCAGGACTCTCAGCTGGGATGGCTCAGGTCACCCATGCATCAGCCAAGCATCCCACCGCAGCAGGGCCACCAGCGTCCCTGAGGCCACTTGGTGGGTGACATGACCCTAGAGAGCCATATGGGGCATTGTGACACTGTCACACAGCCACCAGGCACGTGTGAGCCAGGCTCTCAAGCCTCGCCCGAGGGTGGGGACAGGGACAAAAAGGAGGCAGGAAAAGCATTTACTGGGAACCAAAATGTCTGCTTGGCGAGATGTGCGCTTGTGTCAGAAATCACTTGTGCTCTGAAGCAAAGTGGAAAGTCAAATTTTGATGTTTTCCATTAAGTTGTAGCTTGTTGGAAATATATTCATTTTGTAGCTATTGTTCTTTACGTCAACTTTTATCTTCACTCTATTACAATTTGCATTTTGCTTTTTTTATTTTATTTTAATAATTAAATTGCTTTTTCTGGCCTGCTTGTCCTAGATTAACATTTTTTTTTTAATAACTGTCTTATTCATTGTGCACTCATTTCCTTTCAGTTGAGTTTGGGTTTCACCCTTAGGAAGGTTAAGCGTGGCGTAGCATCGTTCCAGGTCCAGGTGGAGCACCAGGGTTTTCTCCATGGACTGCCATGGAACAAAGCCATCATGCCAAGCATTTTGAACTAGAGCTCTTCTTTCAAGTCGGAAGGATTTTTGCTTGGATCAAACAAACGCTTTCAAGGCAGGGAAAACTGGGTAGATTCCTATCTGTCCCTCCTCTGAAACACAGTCAGTCGAGGTTTGTTTTCAGAGTGATGTCTTCTAGCCTCTGTCCTCTCATGTCCGCTTGGGCCAGCGTCACTTAAAGTACAGGAGATGCTGAACACAGAAATAAAAGAGGGAATCTTTGCTCTGCAAAGTGCTGGAAAAGCCAAATGCTTCCTGGGATTTAAATTCTTTTGCTCCTCCTTCCCTCCCCCTCTCCTCCTCCCCCAGTTTTTATTTAAAATCTGTAAAACCAGTTCTCTATCCCTCACATCTGTGCATACTGCTGGGGCTGGGTATTAGCATCTCTGTCGTACTTGTTTCCTGGATAAAAATGATGAACCACCCAATTTGTATATTTATAGTTTAAAATAATGGCAAGAGAAAATACAGGAAAGGACGCATTTTCCTCTTCTGCATAAAAATGTAGGGTTTTTCTTTGGAAGGACTTGCAGAGAATGAAGACCTTAGTAGTATTGTATTTCACAAAAAACATCATGAGTTAGTTACAAAAATTCATTTGTATCTGCAAGCAGCTTTAGAAAGTTCTGGTCACCACTGGTGAGTAGGCAGCGATGGCAAACTCAGGCATGCACCCTGAGTAAAGACTTTCAGCTGATGGGGTGGATCTATCCTTATGACGCAAACTGCTCGAAATAATGGATTGTGTCTTCCAGCCATTGACTGGGATGGTGATGTCCCTTTTTTCCAGATAAAGTGAGGAAATAACACATTTGCTGCCTTTCATTTGCTTGAAGCGCCGTAACATTTCTCTTTTGCTTGTTTAAACCGTTATACATCAGGCTTAGCGGCGCTTGTGTGTTTCTTTCGCAGGTTGTCCAGGGTCTGGTTATTGGAAGACTCACCAAGTACTGCACGGAGAGGACCCTGCTGAGGCTCTGCGTCTTCGTCTTTGCCGGCGTGGGCCTAGGCATGGTAAGGCTTGGCAGGGAACCATCTGCGGTGCCTTTTAATAACGCAGCGACACAAGGTTCGTCCCCCTGAAAGCTCTACCCCTTGAAATGCCACCACCAGCTTTGCTGGGTTGTCCTCGGGGGGAAACCTCCTCTCCGGGGCCTCTGTGCAAACAGACTGATCACCGATAACGATACAGAGCCGTGTGAGTAATAGTTACAGGGAGTCAAAAAAAAAATCAATCTCACGCAGAAGCGTATTAAGTCCCTCCTGAGTCACTGGATTTGCATAGAAATCGTGCCCTCAGTCTTGTCAGTGACTGCATTTCCTGAACTACCCAGAAAGTAAATGAAGATTATGGGGGAAAACCATTGTGGTTGTACGCTGCTGTGAGACAGCGGAGGCTGTGTGCTCTTCTTTCTTCTGGGGCTTTTTTTTTTTTTGCCTAATTCCCCCAAGCTGAGAGTTTTTGGGGAAGGAGGCAGTAAGGCAATAGTTTTGTTCCTCGTTTTTGGGGTGGGTGCTGTTACCTGTTGCCAGTTGTGTCTGCATGGGTGACCATTGATGCCAATCTCCATTGGTAATTGGGAAACTGAGTTGACGTAGGCAGCTCTGCCGGTAATTGTGTTTGCCCAGATAAGCCACACGCGGGGAACCGATAGCTCTACCCAGGCGAGGGGGATGGAGGAAGGGTGCACACCAGTCCCCATCAGTGAGGTGGGCCCAAAGGACGTTTGGGCTGCGTCAGCCTTTTGATGTTCCCTGCAGGACTTGGCCTCCAGCCTTGGGCTCCAGTGCTCCCACCAGCGTGGGTAGGATGGGTGCCATTCCCACAACAGTGCCACAGCCATGAGGAGGTTGGGACCAAATCCTGGAGTACCCAGCTACATGGATGAGATGAGGCACCTACACACCTTTGCTAAATCACGTGTCCGAGATGAGGCTGGGAAGGGAGGATGGATGCAGATGAAGGGTTGGCTCTGCAGATGGAGCACGGTCCCCCTCTCTGGGATTTTGGGGCTCTCAGAGATGCTGCCAGGTGGTGGGATGCTCGGGAAGGGTCCCTCCTGGCTGGTGTTGTGTTTTTTTTGGCTGGCATTGATGTGTCACCTTAGCATGGGACACCTGCACAGGGCTTGGTGTTCCTGAGCATGGCCGGGGATGGGCTTTGAAGGTCTCACCGTTGTGTTTTGGTCATGGGTGAGAGAAATCAGGTGGGACCCAGGGGGACCTGGAGCACCTCCAACCAGGTGCAGGGCAGGGTGCCGCTGGGAACGGCTGTGCCAAAGCCCGTTCGCATGGGAATCGGGAAGAGGGGCAACATGGAGCAAATGGCTTTTGTGTGCTGAGGTTTCATGGAAAGGGAAGGCTGGTGGGGGCTGGAGGTAGGAGAGAAAGCCTCGACGGCAGCGGGGGGACACACGGTAATGCCCCAGTGTGGGGAGGTTCCCATCGGCTGTGCGGGGAGGGGAGCCAGGAAGGGAAATCCTTTTAGAGTTTGCAATTACACCAAGCTTGGAGAGCCGTGGACATCCTGACATGAGCCTGGGGACAAGGGTCAGTGATGACTTCCCATGAGAACTATTCATAGGCAAATGCAGCTGCAATCCCCTTCACTGGGGATGCCTTATTAAAAAGCCCTCTGTTCGAGCCGCTGCCGAGAAAACATCCGTTTCTAGGGTGGCTTTCCATCTTGGCGGGGATGAGTGCCGTCACAGCGGCGGGCTCCGAACGCAGAGATTGATGTGTGAAGCTTTTCATCCTGCACAGCCGCCAGCCGAGGAGCATCCCGCCTGCTGCGCCCTTGCTGCATCTGGCCTCCAAACGAAGCATATCCCCTCCCGAAAGGGTAGAGGCAGGGAGAAAGGCTAGCTGGTAATGAAAGACACTCCGAAACCCATCTTCATATCACTGGGAGGTGGGCACCAGCAGCAGCAGACAGACAGATGGGGTGCAGCTGGGAAGAGGCTGCAGGATGTTCCCAGCAGCTGGAAAAGGGCAGGGGTGGGCTGGGAGCTCGGCAATAACACCTGGAAAGGGAGAGGATCCACAGATGCAGGCCGGGAGCGCGTGGGCAGGGGTGTAGGAGGGCTTGGCGGTTGCGACGGGGAAGTTTTTTCTCTTTGTCTGAAGGCAACGGCTGTGCCTCATCCTGCCCCGCTGCCTGCGTTTCCCAGGCGTTTGCTTGGCTGCTGAAACTCCTGGTTCTGCCTCCTTCATCTGAAAAATGCCTTCAGATGTCCTCAGGTCACAAAGACTGCTGCCTGCCCAGTGCCCGAGCCGTGGCAGGAACCAGGCTGGGTCCTTTCTGAGTCCCAGGGGAGCCAGGAGCCATTCCCCTGGTTTTACAGGGGCACAGATGCAGCCCAGCTCTTTTCTGGCCACTTGCTTCAGCCCGTGAGGGAGTTCATACAAGGCAAGGGAGGGTTAAGGCTGTTTTCTCCTCTGCAATGTTGTCCTGCCATGACATTTGCCCTAGCAAGGAAATATTCTCCCTCTTTCTGAATGTTTATGTACCAAATACCTATTCCTTTGTCTTTGTTCTCCAGTTCCTTAATCAGAAGAGCCTAGATCTTAACCAAAACATAGGCAAAGAGCCCCTCCGAGCACAGAAACCTGGCTGTGTGCATGTCTGGGGGGTAACTAGGAATAAAGCTCGATATTTCCAAGTCATTAGGGAGCAATGTCTCTGGGCTTCTCCATCTTCTGTAGCCGAGAGGCAGTGACCAGATCTTAGGAAAGGGAACTCCAGAGAATGAAACTTCTGGCTAAACCAGCAACAGAGATGTTTTCTGGCCACAATAACACACCTTGAGACACAGGTGAGGGCAGGAGACTTGTAAGAAAGGGGGAATTTCCTTTCCATGCCCCAGAGAAATCCATTCATTTGACCATTTGTGAATGAGCTGAGAGCCGCTCTCGCCCCACGGCTCAGGGAGCCTCACCGCTTTTGTTTCAGTATTAAACAGCTGGAGGGATGTCTCCACTAAGAATATGTGCAATAACAAAATCATTACTCTCCCTAATTATGCTCGCTAATGTGCACTTATGGCCAGGAGACCTATTCCAGATTACTGAATTTGGTGAATTTATTAGCAAGGAAGCAGCAGAACAGGATTAGAAATCCCAAAGCTACGGCATTACATAATGTACCGCACTCATTTATTTTGACAAGCTCAGTTTAGTTTTAATTATTTATGATAATGAACTGAAATGCCTTCTCTAGGCTGTTTTGTATAAGTAATGGAGGCTTCCTGAAGTACACCGCATGCATCTGCTGCTCAACATTTCCTCGGGAGTTGGACACGAGACAGAAGACGGGGGGGGGAAGGGTGTGGGGACGTCACGAATTCCCAGACACTAAAAATACCCGCAGCAGTGCTGGAGAAACGTGCTGCCAGATTGCAGGGTATCATTTGCTACTTGCGCTACATGGTTGGAATAATTCACTGCAGACAAATGGTGGGCTAGAAGGACCCTGAAATGGCCAAAGCCACCCCATCATGTACCAGTTGTGGTTCCCACAGTCTACCTGTCAAAGGTTTGGCTCATGATGCTTTTCTAGATTGTTTCTTGCCGCAAAGTCACGGCTTGTGCTCTCTAACACCCTGTGGTCTGTTGTGTCCTGTCCCTTAGGCCCTGATGAGGACTGTGTGGCACTACTGCATTGTTGCGGTGCCGCTGATATTCGCCTTCAGCATGCTGGGCACCATCACCGACAGCATCCTCACCAAGGCCGTCCCCTCCTCTGACACCGGTAAGACCCATGAAAAAATATCAGACTGGTCTTTTCTTGTGTCTCAAAGCACTCTCAGGTGCTTCCCAGCTCACGCCGCTGCTCTCGAGCGCTGGGGCACATTCATGGCGAAAGCTCAATTCTCCAGCAGATCTGACTTGGGGGTCAGCAGAGCGGATGAACAGAGACCGGCGGGGCTGGTACGGGATGAGCTTGGACAACACACCCTGTGACCCAGTGCTCCTGGTCCTCTGCCACCTGCTGACATCCACAGTGCCCAGTGCAGTAAGGGAAGCGTCTCCCAAACTCTCCATGTCTACCCAAGATATGTTCAAGAAAAAAAAGACTTTTTTTTCCACCTTGAGGGTGGCCAAGGGGGCTGTTTGTTCATGCCTTTTAACTTGGGGCATCTCAGGAGGGTATTGTGGATCGCTCGTTGGAAACATGTTTTGCCTGATAGTAATTACCTCTTCCCCCCCTCTCCCCCCCCGCCCCAGTTTGGGCTGTGTTTCAGCCAAAGAGTTACTATATTCTCTCTACTACAAGGAGGCTGAAATGCAGCTGTAGACACACAGATCTTTACAGCTAGGTTTTTCCTTCTGTTGACAAAGGGAGTATGCCTATGTTATTGTCATGGGAGCCTTGCTGAGTTTGTCCCAGGAGGGACCTGGGTTACCCTGGTTTGGTGTCTTTTGCTCAGGCTCTTTCAGGGTTTGCTCCCCAAGCCAGGTACCCAAGAGTTTCTCTGCTCTAGCTGAGCCTTTCTGGGGTGCCAGCCTCCACCCCTCATCTTCCCTCGCAGCCATCTGAGCAGATACCTCTGCACAAAACCTACCAAGAACAGGAACTTAACTTTGCACAGTCCGTTAGTGAAGTTTATACGGCACTTTTGAGATGCTTCTGCATGAAGAGCTTTTCTAAACGTCACTTCAGTAGTTTATTTATAGAGCTGGCCACCACATCTCCTACAAATGCTGGGAGCCCACGATTTCTGAGTGCGGCACTTCTACCTGGGAGGACCACTTCTTAGTTCCCAGGGAGGTGAGGACCGGGGATGTCCCAGCCCCTGTGCTCGGATGGGAGGAAAATCTGCTGTTTCATGAGTTGGAGCGATGTCCACGCAAGGGGGGAGAGTTAGGGGGGAAGGGCACTGAGCAGCTTTGGGTTGTACAGCCAAGCTGGAATTCAGCCAGGCTCTTCTCAAAGGGGCTTTGTGAGGAAAACCAGAGCATTGCTTGGCTTTTAAAGCCTGGAGGCAAGCTTCGGTCAGAGAGGAAGATGGGTTGAGTTGCCTCACCCTGCTCCCCGCTTGCGTCTGTTGTTAGGTCAGCTCGTGCCTCAGCGGGACGGCTGGTCTCTGCACGGCAGGGCAGGACGGAGGCAGCCTGCGGGGCACCAGGGCCAGTCACGAGGGAGTTTGGGGACATTGGGAGAGTCCCGGGCTATCTGGGGCTTTCTTCTGCCCCTCCATCCTGGGCTGATGCCATGCCAAGTGCTACTACAAGTTGCAGAGCTACAGCTCACTCGAAACTGGGGATGCTCAGCAGGGATGCTGCTGGCACAGAAGATTATGGCACTGGTGGAAAATTTGGTCCCCACTGCTCCTCCCAGACCCTTGCCTTTCAGACCCTGCTTCCTTCTTGCAACGTTTCTGAGGGAAGAGGCATCTGGTGGTTTTCTCCGTGCTTCGGCTGCACCTGGGCCTGGGCTGGGGTGAATTCACAGAAGAGCCGCGTCCCGGCGAGCTGCCTCTCGGCAGCAGCTGCGGCAGGGACAGCGTGGGTGTCTCGCAGAGAAATGCGGCTGTTAAAATGCCTGCCATCCATCCCTGGCCGTGGGTGGCACCCTCCAACAAACGCTCCACCCGTACACCAGCTAAAAGGCTGCTCCTTCCTATAGCAGCCCCAGAGCAGCTCTGCAAAGCGAGCATTTTGGTGGCGTGTTAGAAATCCCCACTTTTTAAGAGTGTGGAAATCTGGCTTTATGAAAGAGCCTCACTGTCGCTGGGTCAAAAGCCTGAGCGCTAGCTTGCAACAATTTTTAGTTAATGCAAGGAAATCACACGGTGAGAATTTACTTTTGGGAACATCACTTTTGAGCCTTTCTGCTGCCTTTTCCTGATGTTTTTGCCAGCCTGGGGATGGCAAAGCCCATGGATGTTTTTCTTTGGGCCAGGGAGGGGGTTTCCGAGGAGCTGGAGGTTGGGCTGAGCTCAGGTGTCTCATTGTGTGGCTGGAATGGATGGTGCAGGAGGATAACCTGTCCACCCTGGATAAACACTGAGTCACTGCTCATCCTTGGCTTTTAAATAGGTGTCTCGGGAAGGGAACAGTGGGACGCAGGATGGCACCATCCCTTGCACCCATCATCCTGCTTTCAGGACTGACCCAAGGTCACCTCTTACCGAGTCTGATGAGTTTGCTACTTGCTCTTTGCTTGTGGCCAGGACTTTGCACTGAAGGGAAGAGAGCAGAAATGACTGAATTAATTTCCCTTTGATTTTTTTTTTTTCCCCTCTCCTCATCTTCAAAGGCAGGAAGGGAAATTCTGCCCCACGTGCTGTTCATCTGGGCGTGCAGCCCCGAGCCAAGGGGGACTTCCATCCACACAAGCCCTCCTTGTCAGCCCCATCCCTCCCCAAGAATGGGGGTCTTGTTTCTGCACAGAACCCCCACCCTCGGGGGAGAGAAGGAGGAAACCCAGCAGAGCCTCCCTGCGTAACGGGCCCACGGTTCGCGTTTTCATTTGTGTGTCAGACGCAAAACCTTGGAAGGAGAGTTTGGAGCCAAGCAAGGCTCAGCGCACTGAACTCCCAGCTTTGCTCAGGCTGGTTCGTCGGCAGCTGCTGGCGGTAATGACCTAATCATGAAATTAGGCCCCGTGATTGCCCCGCAGGCATGTGGCTGATCTGGGCCAGCACCATCATTTGAGCGCTGCAACAGGATGTGAGCTGGAAAGGAGGGCGAGCCGGGGCGGCCCGGCACAGCGGAGGGTGGGAGGAGAGACGGAGCCACCCAGCTTGGGGAGCCGCCAGCACCCAACCCTGAAACCTGCGGGAGGAGAGGAGGGCTGGGGCGGGAGGGGAGGATGGGCTCCCGGCCGGGGCAGCTC
>NW_010118336.1:334-4669 GCF_000699245.1 Pterocles gutturalis | reverse complement strand
GGAAAAGGAGGGAAAAAACCTGGGGAGGGCTAAAAAATGGCAGGGAAGGTTCAGAAAGGGGGCTAGGCGTGATGCAGAAGGTGAGCGTGTGCGTTGGCAGAGCTGCGCAAAGCAACGCAGGAATTTTTTCTGATGACGTGGTGACTTGTCCCAGTTAAAGGTCTTGCCTTAGATGAGATCCGTCACATGCGCAGCTTTGCAACAGAGCTAGGGCCATGCTGCAGAGCCGAGATTTACAAGGATGTCCCAAAGCGCGAGGGCGTCTGACACGAGGGATCTAATTTAAGCCCATTAACTAGAAATTATCTTTCTCAGCAACATGTTACAGAAGTGCAGAGAGAGAGCCTGGCCTTTTAAGAGTTTTGTGCCCAAAAAAAAAAAAAAAAAAAAGGAAAGGAAAGGAAAAAAAGAGCCTCCTCAATCATAAGAGCCAGTTTGGCAATTGTACGTAGTAATTAGTTTAATTCAAATACCTACAGGGGAAAAAATAATTGCAAAACCTGCCCAGAAAGTTTGGTGGTTGTGGGATAGTTCCCATTGGCAAAGGGTCAAGGCCAGGTCCCACCCATTGCCTTTGTGTTCCCATGCGCAGGAGGAGCGCTCGGCAGCGCTTCCCGGGAGATTTCCCTCTTCCACGCAGCTACGCCCTCGGCTCGGGCTCATTGCACAAGTATTTTAAGCACGCTGATAAAAGCCCAGCAGCCGCTGGCCGGCATGACGCGAACACCTGGCTGCGTGTTCTCTCCCGGAGCTGGGGATCGGTTCCCTGTGCTGCCCACAGTAAATCTGGCACTTGGCTCCGCATCTTCTTGCATGCGGGACAGCATCATCCTCCTCTCTTCCCAGACACTGCTGGCCTTGTACTGCAGCAACGCCTCAATGCATGGCTTTGTGGAAAATTGATGCCAACAGCCCGAATAATCATACCGATATTAAAAAAAAATAATTGCAAACATCACTTCGGAGCAGGGCACATGTTTCTTGCTTACGCTGCCAGCTTGCCCTTCTCCTAGTGTTGGGGGCTAATGATTTTCTGCCGGACGGGTATTTTCTGCTCCCCAGAGCGTGATAGCTGACCTGCACAAAAACCACAGGGCAAAGAGCGTGCTGGGTGCGTGGGGGACATCTTTGTGTCCTGTGGGACGTCCTGGCCATCCGTCTGCGTGTGGAAAAACCTGCCTTTGCCAAACTGGAGGTGCTTCCCCATGTGCCAGGTTCCTGTTAGCCATGCAAATGGGCGAGCTGCTGGAGGGGGAACTGGCCCAGCCGGGTGAAGGGCTCGCATTTCCATCCAAATTGAAATATCCGCTCTTTTTTGCAAGGCGGGGGGGGGGGGGAGGGAGGATTTGGGGGGGGGGGGGGGAGGGAGTATCTCAAGGGGATGCAGTCTTTATCTGTGGTTTTATTTATTTATTCTTAAAGACTGAGTTAGACCTAAGCCTCTCGCTGTTGCTACGCCCTGGAGAGCCGTTCGTCTGTCCCATGCTAGAGAATAAATGGCAATAGCAGCTCAGGTGGAATGGGGCCTTCTCGGGTAATTATGATATTGAAAGAACCTGTGGTTTGCTTGGAGGTCTGGAACATCACCCTAGGAGTTAGCTCTCCATCCGTAACCCCATGACCAGCCCTGCTGAGCGCAACGTTCAGAAGCATCTTCTGGGCCCAAAGGCGCTGAGCACCCGCTTGCCTCTTGGGCAGCGTTACGGTCGTCTGGACCGCTCAGCAAAGAGCTGAGCTGGCTCGTGGTGGAAACTGGTCCCTGTGCCTGCAGGAGCCCTTAGCCTTAACGAACCCTAACTGGGCCTCCATAAATTAATGTAAGAGATTTTTTTTTTTTTGTAGTGATTTGCTGCTGCTGCAGGGGAATGCCACCAGGGATGAGGGGGCTCCTACGCACTCTTCTCTGCTTTCCCACCCCAAGACTTGCCCTCACGCTGATGTCTGCACGTCTCTGCCATCTCTCCTAGGTACCATGCTTGGGATTTGCGCCTCGGTGCAGCCACTGACCCGGACCGTGGGCCCCACCATCGGTGGAGTTTTATACAAACAATTTGGAGTGTCTTCCTTCGGCTATTTACAGCTAATTGTCAATATAGGTTTGTTTGTTTACCTCTTAAAGAATAAAGTCCCGCTGAGAGAAACAAAAAACCAATAATTCAGCTGTGAGAAAGTAACCCCCTCACTTTTTCCATGGAAATAAAGCTGTTCTTGAGGGGTTTTTTTTGGATTCCATAAACTTGTAATGAAACCATGTGAACAATACCTTGCCTTCCATCAACGCTTCCATCCAGACGAAGGGACAGATCAGTTTGCAAAGGCCTTGGAGCTGGGCTGGAGCAGCTGGCAGCCGCAGGACCCCGGGGGCTATTGGGTTCCCCCATAGGGGGGGCTCCCATTGCAAGCAGCAGCTCCAGAGCCTCACATGTTGTTAGGATTTTTTTTGGCACTAGGAGCCTCTGCTCTGCTTTGGCCTTTTTATTTCAACCCCCTGCCGTGGTACCAAGGAAAATCAGGGTAAAACACATCTGCTTTTGGGTGTCAGGTTGCTGCATCCAATGCACCTCTGGCATTCTCCTGCTAGAGGGAAATTGAGGCTGAAGGTTTTCAAACACTGTGGACAAACGTTTGCTACATCCCCAGCTCAGTCACGTGCAGCCCTGCCTCTGCATGAGCCTGGCGGGCGCAGCATCACTGCCAGCAGTGTGCAAGGAGGATGCAAAGCCCTGCTGTAGCACACTGCAGTGCCAGAGCCTCCCTGCTGCTTCCAGAAATGGGGAATAACCCTCCTTCTAGGTGTTTTTTTTCTTCCCCTGTACTGAATCTCTCTTGGTCTTACTACAGGGCTGCTCGTAATTCCATACTTTGCCAACTTCCTCTAGTACAAAGTCTCCTGCAAGAATTGCACTGCTGTTAGGAGGGGAAATTACCTGACTGAAATGGCCAAATTTGGAGCATTAGTAGTGAGCACTTTGCCTGCTAAGCTCAGAGTCCTGACTGCCAGAGCTGAGTCATGTGCCGCAGCATTGCTCTCGAGGAAGCCCAGGTTAGTTAGTGATCATCGAGCCTCATAAGATAAAACTTCAGGAGTTTTATCCAAAAGAAAAGCTGCTTTTTCCTCCGAGCTTCTTGGTCCAGGTGCTATCAGAAAAAGACCATCTCTGTTCTTTCCAGTTATCCTGTAGAAATTTAACTTGATCTAGAGACTGCAGAGGTAGAGAGAGAGCAGAGCGAGGAGTCCAGCTCGCTTTGTTGCAAAGCTGAGGAATCCCGTGGCGTTGGCGCTGTTATTCTGAAATCAAGAATTTTCTGCCTTAGCACTAAGCTCTGGGGCCAGGGAAAGGACACAGGGCAGCAGCAGTTTATCATCACCTTGAGCTCTTGCACCTTCTGTAGCCACCATGACTCGATTATATGGGAAAATGCTTCAAAAGCAGCACTTCCCCAAGCTGTGGTAGGCTTTTCTGTTTCCACCACTGAGCAGAACTGGACCTCAACACATTTCCCCTCCCTGGTCAGGAGACCTGGTCAAACACAAATGCGTTATCTGGACTTTCTCCACCTCCCACTGCCTAGTCAAGGGCAACAGAAAGCTGAGCTTACCTGCTCTTAAGCCACTACACCACTGCCTGAATCACAAACGCGCGTTAAAAAAAGTCACTGCAGCCCAGAGTATAATAATAAAAAAGTGAACATTTCAAGTAATTTATTTGGAATGGACATATTAATGCAAAAGCAATATTAAGACCAGTAACTGCTGAAAGACATTCATCAAAATAAATACAAATATAGATACTACAAATAATTTAAATTGTGTTTAACACCGCCAGTCAGTGTTGAATCTTCCTTGTGTCTCATAAATAGAAGATAATCGTTCGCAAAGCCATGCCACTCAAAACACGTGGCCGCTTTGCTAGAAGTCCTTTACAAAAGTCTTTGGTTTTTTCTTTAAATGCATCTCAGGCAAAGCTCAGGGCTCTTTGCTCAGCAGCCTCAACAGGCTTGGAGAAAACCAAGCTGCTTCCAGCTCTCTTCGTCGCTTTCCTTCATTGGTACCCTGTCCCATTTCAGTCCAAGACACTTGATCTGGTTTATCATCCAGTGGTATGCTCTAAAGGCAGCGAGAGAAAGCAGGTTAGTCAAATGAATAGGGCAGTGGGGCTGAAAAAAAAAAAGGGGGGGGGCTTTAAAGGGAGAGTAAGCGTTCAGCATTTATTTTTACAGCTATTGTATTTTTAGCAAATTCTGTATGGAAAGCACTGCCAAGTGCCCTTTCTTATTTCCTCCCTAACAGCTGCAATTCCCAGCGCCCTGCCTAAACCCGACTCCCAGCAGGAA
>NW_010118336.1:0-234 GCF_000699245.1 Pterocles gutturalis | reverse complement strand
AGCGAGCCCCACAGCTCCGGCTCTGCAGGGCCCGGGCAGCACGGCCCGGTTTCGGGGTGCGGCCAGGCACCCTCGTGGGCCGGCAGCGAGAGCTGGGGGCCGGGGGGGGTCCCTCCGGTAACAAAAAGGGGGTGAGCAGTGCAGGGGGAGCCCCCCCCCATCTGATTTCCCCAAGCAGGTGGAAGGGTGTGGGAATAATAATTTAAAAATTATTTTTAAGGGGATGAAAAGCCC
>NW_010118335.1:86650-109357 GCF_000699245.1 Pterocles gutturalis | reverse complement strand
GTAAAGCTGTTGGGGTTTTTATACGCCGGGGGAGGCCCACCCTTCCCCAGCAGGTAAGGACGTAAAAGTTTCCCACACCCTTACATCACCCTGGGCTTTTTTTTTTTTTTTTCCCCCTGCCCTCCCCTTTTGAGCAGGCCACTCGTATTCCTGCCATTGTTCGGGAGCACTCTCCACGCCCCGGGGCTGCGCTGGGGAGAAGGCAGTGCTCTGGAGGAGGAGGCGCTGATGGAGAAACTCCTGCTCTAATTGCTCTGTACCTCGAGGTGCAGCCTGGCCCCGTTGGTGAAACAAACGAGCATCGGATTCTCCTGCTTTGTTTTGATTATTTTTTTGTTTGATTATTTTTTGTTTGTTTGTTTTCTACTCCTGTAGGAGTTGTGTTTCTGGCCCAGCTGTTTGGTGTTTGGGTTGGGTTCCTGTTTGGCATCTTTCAGGCTAGGCAATTGATACACCAAGTTTTAAAGGCACGTGGGGACTATCAGGCTTCCTACACGTTTACAACACCTTGGCCCCTGTGCAGAAAGTGGTTTCGACCCACGTGAAATGGAAGGTCTCACATGAAAACCTTCAGGTTTGGGAAACACTCGGAGACTTTCTATGCTTCCTTGGACTCATTTACCTCTAGAATTTGTGCTTATACCTTATGGAATGATTTATTTGGGGCAAAATCTGAGGGTGAGCAGGAAGTCCTGGAACATCTGGGAGCTGGAGGATACTACAGGTGCTGACTCATCAAGTTATTACGGATAGGGGGTAGCAGGAAGGCAGGGGAATGCTTGGAGCCAGAAATGGGACACAGCATTTCATCTGTGTTACCAAACACGTTGACGCTGGAAAATGTCGGTCGCTGCCCTGTGTGTAGCCCAGCCTGCTGTGCAGCAGCGTGGTTTAGGGCTGTGAGGGACTTTCTTGTGATCCCCACCCTTACTGCAGCAGGACTGGCTCAGGCAAGGCTGAATAATAGTAGGCTAAATAATAATACGGGATTTCCCTTGGGAAATTTTTCGATCCGAGGATAAAGATTTACTGTCGAAAACTTCTCTCTGCCTGTTGCCCTGCTCTGCCCCCCCATGACCTTTCATCCTATCACTCCTGAATTTATCAGCTCTGTTATTCCCCTCTTTCGGTTGTTTAGCCTTTGTTGGAGGGTTTTTCCCTGCAGGATGGGCTGTCAGCAGGTGACTAGGTGGTGGCTGTCGGGCCACCTGGCAGCGAGCCCCTCGGTGTCTAATCCTGCTTGCAGTTTAGCTGAGATGTTGGTGCTGCTAATGGGCCCTTCAAGGCTTGTTGCCCTCTCATTGTTGAGTTTCACATATGGTTTTCCTTTAATTGTTTTCTTCAGGTTTTCTTTTTCCACCTGAATCAGCTTGTGTTGGCTGCTGTTGGGAAAAGCTGCCACATCAGGGACACCTGGTCCAGCATAGTGGCAGCACCAAGTCCCCGTCAGTAAGGATGCTGGGGGCTTTTCTGCCATCAGATGTCCTCTGGTCCTTGTAGGCTCTTTTCTCAGCCCTGCAGCTGGAGGGCCTGTTGGGAGCACATGGGTTGCAGAAGGTCACTATGGGCTTTTTGAAGGTCTCTTGGCTGGAGAGAGGTGCCTGGTAGAGGGTAGGAGGCCCTCTTCCCAAGAGTCAGTCCCACCACGTGTGCGTTGTGTGGAAGCCATGGGCACGTTGGCTGTGTGCGTGTCCCGTGTTGCTGGTGGTCCCAGTTAAGCATATGCAGCCCTTGTATGCTGCCTGGGTAAACTGGGTGGAAATGGAGGACACGTCCAGGAAAATGAAGCTGAAAGTGTGTGTCATTGAGGCTTCTGTAGGTCCCAGAAGCACCAGGCTGCTGTGTGTCACCGTTGTGCGGTCTCCACGGTGCCCAGCGAGGACTGCTGCTGTTGGCATTGTGCAGATGTCTCCATGGTGCAAGTCCCAATTGTTTGGTGTGGTTGGTACCAGCTACCCCCTCCCACAAGCTGGTAGGGCAGAGAGGCTGGTACTGAGCTGGGAGAGAAGCTCTAATTCCTGTTGCACCAGGGTGAGATTCTCACCTTTGGAGATCAGGCCAGGTGCTGGGGCAGGATGCTGGGGAGCATGCCCATGTGGGTTCCAGCTCTGTGGGTCCTGTCCTCTTCTGTAAGTCATCCAGTTTTAGGGGGTGAAAGTGTTAAATTATATTTTCTGTGATGCACCCTAGTGAAACCAGGGCAAACCGGCAAAAACCTGCCTCTAGACTGGTGGGCCAGGAGTGGATTTCAGATCCTGTGTCCCAGCGCTCATGGTTAAGGTCCAGCAGGTTCCTGGGCAGTTTAGCTGCCTTGTCTCATGGAAACTTGTAGAGCACCTCGGATCTCAAAGTTCATTGCTCTGAACATTGCCTTCAGCTGTGCTGCGTTAGTGAGAGGTAATGGGCTCTGTCTGACCAGAACAAGGAGCTGGTGCAGTGTAATTCCAGCTTTCAGATAATGAAAGTGCAGATTCAGGTGTGTACCTGCTGCCAAAGCTCTGGTTTCTCTGGGATGTTCAGGTGTGAAGCTCCGGAGCTGGACTAGTCAGTTTGGCAAGGCACCTGATAGTGTCAGCTACCATCTGAGTGGAGCTGGAGTGCTTTTAAATATATAATATGATCATCAGTATGTATTTTTATTTACATCCCATAGTATGAATTACAGTGTGGGGGTTCATGGAAGTGCCACTCAGTTTCAAAGCCTTTCTATTGCTGTGTTTGTTAATATTGCCACTTGTGTTTGTTTGTATAATTGACCATAAAACTGAAGTGACTCCCTTCTGATCAGTGGAGCTTGATGTTTGTGATTTTAGAGAGGGATAGTAAAAGTGGTGGGGAGCTGGAAAACCCGAGGGAGTTGGACCAGTAGTTTGGGATTGCTCCTGTCTAAAGGACACGTGTTGGAAAGGTGTCACAGAGAGTGCTGGGGAAAAGGGGTCTCTGTTCCTTTGTACCAGTGCAAGCCAAGTGGCTGATTCAAAATGAACCAAAGTTAATTCCTTTTCCAAATAACTCGGTGGTGGCATTTATCATGCAGAATGTTGCTGAGCATGAGAATTTATCCAAGTGTGGAAAGGAGATGGGACAGTTGTATGAATGTCAGGATTCAGAGTTGTCCCAGCTAATGGTAAACATCTATTGGAAAGAAGAGACTTTCACACAGGTTTCTGTGAAACATCTCTTGCTGACTGTAGCTGGAGAAAAGCAGTAGCTTGGGTGGATGACAAATTGTTTGCAAGAAGACAGTTTCCACGTGATCTGTGGAAACAGATACCCCCAGGATGCCCGCAGTGGTTTCTCTGTTCCTTCGCTCATCATGGTTGTCTGCACATTGCATCCCCAGTGGTGTTGCATTGCTCAGCAAGCATCTGAAAGCCTGACCCACACAGCTCTGCCTCTCTCCTGGTACACTCATCTGGCCCTGCCGTGGCTCTGGGCAGCACCTGGCTGGCCCTGGACCACGCTGGGTTTTGCCTCCAGCTGGTTGCCCACACCACACTCTTCCTCACCCAGCCTGTGCCCGTCCTGGTAATCCGTTCAGGTGGAGGGACATCCCTGTGGATGCACAGAGAGGTTTTAAAGATGGCATTGGCATGATGAAGAAATATGCATTTCCTTTAGGTACATCTGTGCTTTTCAGGTACGTTATTTTTTTGATGGAGAGAAGTCTTCAGGGAAGCAATACAAGTGCCAAATCTATGTGACCCGCCGGATGCCTGGGTTTCAGCATCTCTTTGCTATGTGCACACGTGAGCAGGACAGCAATGCTCTTGCCTGTTCTTGGTCCTCTGCAGCCTGCTTTCTTACCCCGGTACCTTTATCATCTCCCTTTGCTCTGGCTCTCATAGGAGGGTAATTCTGGTAAAAGCTAGAGAGCTTACTGGAACTGCAGCCATACTTCAAAAGCAGGCAGGAGCGGGGGAGACGGAAACCATAGCTTATCTAAGGATGTGGGTTATCTAAGGGACGGATTTGCAAGGAATAATGTCTTTCAAGAGTGTGGGTTATGTGAAGGCGAATACAGGACTTGAAATAACTTTATGAACAGCTCCAGAGGAGGAATTTGGAGGGAAGATGTTGCAGTTGACTTTCATGTGTATGTTGGGATGCTGGAGGAGAGCGTTGGTGAAGAGCTGTGTTTTCCTCTTTAGGAAGCTTTTTGTTTTGTAAAATAGAAACAAACAGAGAAAAGAAAACAACAAATCAAACCGAAAACCACAGACCAGAAAAACCCCACAAAGTTTAAAAGCTTTTTGAGAGCTTGTGCCTGCCCGAGAAGCGGGGGGTTAGCGGGGTGCAGGGCTCGGCTCTTTCCGTTCCTCCTGCATCTGGGTACGGCAGGGCAGGTAGGGCTTGTGATGCTTCCAATTCAGACATGAAAAAAAAAACAAACCCACTGCCCACACTTAATCGTTGTGATTAAGGTTGCCGGTAGAGATACCTCGGTGCTGATTGTGCTTTCACCTCAAAGAGCTGGTTTCGATCACGGTCTGAGGAAGCACAAGAGCTGGCATGAAGATGATCATTTTTAAGTCGCTGTCATTTTAGACTGTCGGTATCTGCTGTTGGGATCTGTGGGTGACAGTGACACACGTGTGAGTCACTCAGAAGCACTCCCGCACTATCGCAATATGCTCAGGGAAGGAAAACAAACATTGGTGGGGTTGTATGGTGCTGATCACATTTTCTTAGAGAAAGATCAAGCTTTTGAGTGTTGCAGGCTGTTGGGGGGGGGGATGTTTTCTGTTGGTGCCATTAGGGAACCTCATAATCCAGTGATTCCTCAGGAACCCCTTAAATGGTGTCATTCGGTTTGGGGGGGTTGGGCTGCTTGAGGGTCTCTGATTTACACCAGGTTTGTTTCTGTGTGATAGCCCGTCTGCCCTCTTTGGGGTTTCCAGATCTGGCTGGGAGGGATGCTGTTTTGTGCCTAAGTGGGTTTATGCACTTGAGCATCCTCTAAGTAGGTGCCGTTCAGCACTTGGCTGCCTTCCTCCCCCTGCTGCTGCTGCCCAGTGATGCTTTAAGGCAGGGAAACTTCCGCCAAGTCTTGGATGATTGTGCCGTCAGTGGAATAGTTAGTTGAGATTTAATATGGCCATTATCTTTAGGTAATAAAGTATCAACTAACTTGCCATAACTATCTTGCTTAATGTCTATTAAAAGCCCCACATACTTCATTCACTGGGTGAAATTTAATAGAAGTTCATCTAAGCATTTATTGCTTATTTAATTTGAAAATAAGTTGATCTCCACAGTTGGTAACAAGCACTGAGGATTTAATTAACATTCAGCAAACTACCCTGTTAGCTCCGAATTACACAGTCAGGTCTTGCTTATGCATCAATTTGTAACTCCCCCTACCCCTCCCCTGTTTTAGGCCAGTGGATCTCATTGTGGGGAGGTACCGTCCTCTCCTCCTCTCCCTCTCCCTCTCCCTGTGCTCCTGGTCTCTGCCCGGGCTGGAGAGCTGCTGCCGGGCTGGGACGCTGCCGAGGGACCGGGACCCGGCTGCCTTGCTGTGGGACCAGCCTGGCCAGCTGGGGGAAGGTGGGCAGGATGGAGGAGGCTGACAGATCCTGCCACAGACTCTGAAGAAGGGGCTGCGGAGCCCGGTGGGGTGGGTAGGGATGCACTGTGCAATGGGGTGAAAGCGGTCCAGCTCCAAGCCTTGGTTAGGCATAGCAGAGCAAATTTAAATGTCTCCTCTAGGGCTTTTTCAGCGATGTGGATGGCTGCATGAAACTCTGTTTGGTGACTTTAGTTTGGTGTGGTTTTTTTTTAATATATATATTTTTTTAAGAGAAACTTGGGGTGCTTCACAGGTGGCTTGCAGGCGGTCCTGCTGTGTTCTTTGTACCCCAGCTGTGGTGGTTTGTAGCTCAGTACCGTGCATGTGCATCTTCGATGTGCTGCGTGCACGTACTCTAAGGAGCTCTCTCTCTTCCAGCAGTTTATTACCTTGCCTTAACAGACTTAAATTACTCCAATTAATGAGGCAAGCTTGAATGAAAGCAGGGAGTCTCCCAGACAGTGCGCGGCACGCAGCAACTGGATTGGGAGAGTGATTGGATTAGCGGTTGATAAGTGGTTGTAACTCCAGCTGCTGCATCCTCCCCTGCCTCCATCGCCAGGGTTTCAGCAGCGTTCCTGCTTCGGCTCAGCTCCGAAGGAGATCAGCTGCCTGGAATTTAACCCACCTCATCGCTTGAGGTAGAGACTTGATTTGATTTTCATGGGTTTGGGTGAATCCTGAGGGATACCTCAAGCTATGACGGTGGCCAAGACAAGCCTTGAATCTGGATTTCCCAAGAGAAACAGATAGTGATTGTGGCAGCCACGTGGCAGTCCTGTAGTTAATTATGAGCAGTGCACTTGTTTAAAAGAATAGTGTTGAAGTTGCAAAGTCTGAGTGCTCCAGAGCTACAAAATGCCGGAATGAAGGTTGTGGATGAAACCTTAATTTGCACCACCCCCCCTGCAAGCAGGTATTATGATACAGCTGCTTAATTGCCAGAGCACCTCCTCTTTGTGCCCAGAGTGGAAGGTGATAGTTAATGAGCAACTATTCAGTTCCTTTTCTTTTTGTGCAATGTTACATACTGCATGCTATTCAAACTGGGGACTGAATGCAGAATTACTAATTTCCTTTTGTGCTTTTCTGGAGTGCTCTTAGTTCTTTCACTGGAGCACTTTGCAAGTTGGGGTGACTTTTGGTTTTTTTTTTTTGCAGTGCCTTTCTGAGGTGAAGGAAAATTACTCTTGCCATTTTACTGATGGGACACTGAGGCTTGTAGAGTACTGAGGTTGAGTCTTGCGTCATCCCTGACATTGAAATCCAGGAGAAAAAAGCCAGTTAGACCAGGGTTATTCTCTTTAGTTTGCAGTCATAACTGATAATCAGAGAAATGGTTGAAAAGAATTGTTTGTAATTACAGACTGAAGTTAGCATCCTTTCCACCCAGCTCGGGAGATTACTCTGAACTGTTTATTGCAGTTATGCCTGTCTTTACAGTCCATTTCCCCCGTCTTTTCTGCTTTTACCTGCCTCTTCTGCATTATCATCATCATCCTTGACTGGGGTGCAAGGCCTGTATTTATCTTGTGAGGTACTGAAATGCCTCGTTTAGGATGGAAGCTGGTCTTTGCCTCTGGCATTTAGAAACCAGGGCAGCTTAATGCTGTTGAATCTGAAACGTGGTGGTGGGGAGGTCCAGAAATGAGCCACAAAAATGGTTAAGGTCCAGGCGGTATTTATGTATAAAAACATATTTCAAGGAGTAGAATAAGGGTAATGGGGACTTTACATCGTCCGTTGGACATCTCCTCAGTGGTTTGTTTTCCAATGTACCCTAAGACTGCCACTTTTTCAAGTAGTTTCAGCCTCCTTTAGAGCTGTGGTGGTTCTCCATCATTTCTGACCCAGCAGGCTATTTTTTTCAGAGAATGGGGATGATGCCTTCCCTAGCACAGTTCCACTTCCATGCTTTTTCAGAGGGTCCATTTCTTTCTTGGGTTCCTGTGGATGTGCAGAGCTGAGCTTGGAAAACATGGCACTGCATCTTTGCCATTTATGGAGGGCTTGGTGAACCTTCCACGTAGTAAGTCTGAAATTCAAGTGTGTGAGTAATCCAGCTGACCTCTCTGCAGCTGCTTGTGAGCCTAGAGATAAGCCAGTGTTTCAGCACTGTCCTGCACCAGAATCCTAATTTGCTTCAAAGGCAGGCAGATAGGGAAGAAACGATGGGCAAAAGGTTTGAAGTCATCCGGGGAGATGTCTGTCTGCTTTTCTCCCAGAACGGTGCTGTGGCACACAGAACGGCCAGAGCCTTGTGTGGTGCAGAAGGTCATATTGTGAGTGAAGCAGACGAGTTGCAAGCCTCTGTCAGTGGTGTTAAGTGACAAATTGTTGGGCAAAAGTGTATTTTGCAAGTTAGGAATAACACCTGGGACCCCCATGTTGTTGCGGGGATGACTGCGGTGTTCTTGGCACGTCAGGCCTCTGCAAGCGTTGGGAATGAGGCCAGGGCAGCAAGTGAACTTCATCTAAAGGACTGTGTCTTTTCAAGGCACTCTGCCCACCCAGGTACTTGATGTGTCAGGGAGGAAAGGATGGCAGCTTACAGAGTGCCTGTGAGCTTCCTTCCATGGCTTGGCATGGCGCGTTTCACTGCTGCGTGGGCGAGCTGTGAACTCGGGGTGCGCGGAGGCTGAGGACATTGGTGGAGAAGTTTAAGGGCAGGAGGAGAAGGAGCTGTGAGAGCAGAGCTTGTTACCTAACTACACAGAAGGATGCCTGGAGGGTGGGTTGTTTTGGAAGTTATTCTGTATGAAGTTACCCCCCATCCCTTGTTGCACGCCTGACCCGTGTGCAGTGTTTTGCGGTCACTGTTTTTACCGGTGGGTGTGACATCTCTCTGAGGGGTTGGCATCACCTCGTGTGTGTGCTGCCTGGTGTATTGCCTTGCTGCCATCCACCCTGGGGTGAAAAACAGGACTCATGTTCTGGTGTGGGACAGTGATCACCTGTGCTGGGAGTGCCCCATGGTGCCTGGGGTCAGGCCTCTCACTGGGGTGTCATACCCATCCCTGCATCGCTCTGGTTCCCTGGATGCTGTAGCCCAAGCTGCTGATCTCCATGTATTTGCATGCCCGAGGTGGGGTTTTAGCTCTTGGGTCACAGAATCACAGAATGTTAGAGATTGGAAGGGACCTCGAAAGATCATCCAGTCCAATCCCCCTGCCGGAGCAGGAACACCTAGATCAGATCACACAGGAACGCATCCAGGCGGGCTTTGAATGTCTCCAGAGAAGGAGACTCCACACCCTCTCTGGGCAGCCTGTTCCAGTGCTCTGTCACCCTCACCGTGAAGAAGTTTTTTCTCATATTCAAGTGGAACCTCCTATGTTCCAGCTTGAACCCATTGCCCCTTGTCCTATCACTAGATGTCACAGAGAAGAGCCTGGCTCCATCCTCCTGACACTCACCCTTTACGTATTTATAAACATTGATGAGGTCACCCCTCAGTCTCCTCTTTTCCAGGCTAAAGAGACCCAGCTCCCTCAGCCTTTCCTCATCAGGGAGATGCTCCATTCCCTTCATCATCTTTGTGGCTCTGCGCTGGACTCTCTCCAGCAGTTCCCTGTCCCTCTTGAACTGAGGGGCCCAGAACTGGACACAATATTCCAGATGCGGTCTCACCAGGGCAGAGTAGAGGGGGAGGAGAACCTCTCTTGACCTACTGACCACCCCCCTTCTGATACACCCCAGGATGCCATTGGCCTTCTTGGCCACGAGGGCACAGTGCTGGCTCATGGTCATCCTGCTGGCCACCAGGACCCCCATCATACCGTCATGTGGCAGCAGTCCTAGTGAAAGCAATCTGCCCCGGCTTTGTTGTGTTCAGGGTGGCTGTCTGCCTGCCTTGGCTGCTCCCCATCCCTTGAAGGTGAAGTGAAGCGAGGCACAAGCAACCTTATGGGCTCTTTGCAACGGGTCTTGATAAATTTCTCATGTCTCAGACGATCTGATTCATACCTGACCAAGGGTATGCCCAGCTTCATGGGTGGAACTGGAGGTACAAAGGTAGCTGTGGATTATCAGGAAGTCCCACATGGGATCATCTGGTTTCATTCCAGCTGTCTTGGTGGGTCCACCTGCTACGTTGGGAATACTTCCTGCGCGCTTTAGTTGTGCACGTTTTATCAGGCACGTGGTAGGAGTGATTCCGGGTGCCCTTGATGTCCAGAACAAGACAAGCCCTGTCCATGTAATGAATGGTGTGAGGATTCTGGGGATGGTATTGGTGAGCTCCTGGACTGCTCTTCATCCCTCTCTTTGTTTTTGCTTCCATATCCTACCGGCACCATTTTCTTGTGTTGTCTGTATCTCCAAATTTGACCTGTAGCACCTTGGGCTGAGCTTGATGCTAGTTACGCTGCCCAGAGGGTAGTGATGACTCTGCCAAACCATGGATGCTGAAGTCCTGTGAACCTGAGCAGAAGAGCACAGGCTGCACCCACGGAGCGGTGGTGGGGTCGGAGGAGCTCCTGCCCCGGGAGAGGAAGGTAGAGCGGAGTGTGGGGAGAGAAGAGCCAAGCGATTGACTTGGGGACGTACAGACTGATGACAAGGGAAGCTGAAAAGGATGTAAAAAGTGTGTGTTAGCAGAACGTGACTAAGATAGAGACCTGATAAGTATTGAAATGTGTCTGCGGAGGAAAGGGCAGAGCAAAGCTGGATGTCTAGGGCTTGCAACTCGGTGCAAAGCAGTTCTGAGACCCAGGAACGTACAGCTCCTGGGGCTCTGCTGTTGCACGCCGTTGCCACCTATAATCCCGTTAACAAAGGTGCTGGGTTCCATGTGAAACCCTCTTGAGCTCTTCCCTGTCCTTCCTGGGGAGCTCATCTCCCTCTCGGCTGTTTAGCACCGCGGTTTCTGAGCTGTGCACGCTCGCTGTCTCATTCCTCTGCCCTTACTCACAGGAGGCTTGTGTGGGAGGGAGGGACACCCAAGAGAAATGTGAAACTTGCTGCAAAGTCCCTCAGCACCAGGAATTTGGGTGGCTGATCTGCTGCAGCATGGCCTCTGGGAGCCTGCCGGAGATCCATGGGCTGGGAGTCTGTGATCTGCAGCCCTGGGGGGGCTCCCAGGGTGGGATGGAGGTTTGAGGGAAAGTGGGTTTCTCCTGCAAAAGGCAACCCATGTGGCATTTGGAGGCTCCTGGTAGATCCACAATAGCCCAGCTTGTTAACAAAATGCAGTTGTGCCATTGGATGGGGTAAAGTGGAGGAGGGGAACAGTGTGACTCAAATTAGCAAAAGTGACCAAAAGTGGGCTGTAAGCTATAGGTGACACCTCATGCCTCCATCCTACCTTCAGGCAGTAAAATCTGTCAGGGGGGATACAGCCATACGTGCAAATACAGTATGTGGGCTTGGGTCTCGGTCCAGCATGCACATCCAGAAATAGCTCAGCCCCTTCCTGACAATAGCATTCGTGTGCACTTCACAAACATGAACAAACTAATCCCAACAGATGTTTGGCAGCCTCCTGAGCCCACAAGGAAGTTAAATATCATTGCACTTTGCTAGAGAGATGCCCAGCATTCAAATACCACCTGCTAGGAGAGCCCATCTAAGCTGGGGCGTGTTCCTGGCTGTGTGGGTGCAGCTTTGCAGAGCACCTGCTGCTGCTCCATCGGGCTGCTCTGCCCACGGCGCCTTTCCCTGCCTTGATTTCCATCGACATCAAAGGTCCGACTTCCTTTAGCTTTTGAGGGGGAATGGGATTTAGGTCTATGTTTTTGCACTCGTACTTTATTGAAATCCAATTGAAAGGAGGGAGCCGTGGGTTTTGCTTGGTGACCTGCCCACCTCCCTGATGGTGGTGTGCGGAGACGTGATCCTTGTGGTTGGCCTGACTCCTTTGCTTGCCTTTAGTTGCAAGATTGGTGATGCCTGAGGTGAAGCAAGTTGCCTAGATGTGTGTTGTTGAAGCAGCAGTTTATTCCGGAGCTGTTGCTGGACTCTGCAGTTCATGTCCTGGCTGTTCCTGCTCCATCCCACCATGAAGTGCAGCCCCAGCCCAGCGGCCAGAGCGAACGCACTGAGCACCAGCGAACTCCACTGCAGTGACTTTACCTGTACGGAGTGTTACGAGGTCTCAGATAGTGGATGTCTTGCAGAGAAGTTTGCTCAGTGTTGCATGGGTTAGAGGCTGCCTGATGCTTTGCTGTAGTGTATCACAGGGATGTGAAGAGTAAGGAAGGCTTCTGTATGTCACTGTAGCT
The DNA here is from genome assembly GCF_000699245.1 of Pterocles gutturalis. Classification (NCBI taxonomy): domain Eukaryota; kingdom Metazoa; phylum Chordata; class Aves; order Pterocliformes; family Pteroclidae; genus Pterocles; species Pterocles gutturalis. The sequence goes on along the minus strand of NW_010118335.1, from coordinate 97,564 downwards.
TTGAAGGTCCGTATTAATCCTCTTAATGAAATTCAGCTGCACAAGGTGGGGAAAAAAAGGAATTGATCCTCTTCATGGGGATCATTAGTGCCCCAGCAGCCGGTCTGCAGAGAGCAGATGGGAACGAAACCAAGCTTCTCCTCTATCTGAATGTTGTGTGGTTCGTTTTGTTTTTCTGGGTGCTTTGAAAGATGACTGGGGTGCTTTAAATGCTCAGCTTTCTTGCTCAAGAAGGGCCAACGATTGTCCTCATTTCTCCTGGCCTCTGTTTTGTGCTCTGTCTTCGTGGCTGTCCTGATTTTTGGGCAGAGTTATAATTATAAGGCTGAGTGGAGAGGGAGGCAGCAGTAGGATAGTTCTGGATTACTGATAAATCAAGGACTTTTCTTAGGTGTTTCCTCACTCCGTTTTATCCGTCTCTGTTAGGATGACAGCTCTAACTTCTCAGTTAAAGCTTCCTGAAGTCTCCTTAGGGCACAGACCCAGCCAGTTTTTGCCATTGAGCATCTTGAGGAGAAGCCTTGGGTGTCTTCTGTGACGACAGAGGCTGTGGACCGCTCCTCATCACTCTGAACCTGCTGCAGTTCCTCCACGTGCGCCAAGTGCGTGCATCTGACTCGCCCCGCGCTGCCTGCTGCTGCTGCCTGGCCTTTTCGTCTGCATTAGTTTAATTGAGTGAGGAGCTCACAGGAGAAGCTATTCATTCCCCTGGTAACCATGCTGGACAATCCGAAGTTATTCTGGGGGTGAAGGACTGGTACAGCTGCAGATCCGCAGACCCTAATAGTTTCTCACTCCTATGAGCGGAGTTTGACTTGCTTTGCCACTAATTAAAAGCCAAAAGGATATGCAGTTCTCTCCAGAATAATTACCGTCTTTGGTGAATGGCACAACACTCTGCCTGCTTCCTGTTTGTTTCCAAACCCCTCCGTTTTGGTGCTTTATCCTTGCACTGGCCACGATGCACAGGAGTGCCCAGCAGGGCCAGCAGCTCTGCTCTGGTGCACGGGGAGTTTGTGCCTGAATCCTCCATCTGCTTTTGCACCAAAGGGTAAGTATAGGAAAAGCATGGAGTTATGAAAAATTTTATGAAACCTAATAGTTGGATTTGCGGTGTGAGGATGCGTTTCCTCAGTGGGAAGCCACTCAAGGTGACAGAGGTGAGTGTGTGCACCCCATGTGCAGGAGTGTGTTTTTATCGTGACTTTTTATGGATGACAAACCAACAAGAAAAGGTTTTGACTGGGTCTGTGCTCACTGCTGGGAACCTTGAATGCAGCAGCTGGAGTTCCTAGATAGTTTGGTTTCTATCAGAAATCGCTTTCAGATACACATTAACTCTGATTCATGCGTTGTTCTGGGTCTGGTGGTGTAGTGGAAGGTGTCCTCTCTCCTCCCCATTTGCTCGACCTCTGTGTTTGTCATGTTTGTGTCACCGCCAGGGCTGGGTCTGCAGCAGGAGGAGGACAGTCTCCTCCCTTCAGTTGGTCCTAACTGTCCACGCGAGTGCTCCTTCTGTGGACTGTCCAATGTCGCCCCTGGGTTGAGGGCTGGAAGGTGTCCATGCCAGGGGACTCGATGATCTCTGAGGTCCCTTCCAACCCTGACTATTCTATGGTTCTCTGTCCAGCCCGGGCAGCAAGGGCTGGAGTCCCGGGGGTGCTGTTTGCTCTGTGCATGCAAAGGCAGAAGCATGACTCCAGTCTTGCTGCTTATGCCCCACCGTGACCTGTGGGCACCAGCTGCTGTAGGAGGAACAGCCGCCTGGGCAGCGGTCGTCGGGTGGATGTACCTCCTCTCCCAGCAGCGGGGATGGGCAGAAGTCTCCCAGGACCAGGTTCAGAGGCTGGGGCAGGATCGGTTCCATCCGTAATGCTCCTCACAGGGATATGCCCATCCTTCTGGTGGGGGCTAACGATGGCAGCTGTGCTCGCCCCTGGGGCTTGCAAGGAGCAGCAAAGGGGCTGTGTTTTCTTAATCTGCCTGTTTCATGAGGCGGTATCTGGCTCTGCCCTTAGTAACAGGTTTTTTAAAATGCAGATAGAGCCCTCTGTTTTAATTGACTAAGAAAAAAGAACTTGAAGAGGGTATGAACCCCTGACCTTGAGATAAATAGTTTCTTATTGAGTTGTGGAGCCCCTAAAGTGCCCCCTTTTCTGAGAGCAGTGTGGTTGAATCAAAGGTCAGAGGTTTTGTCGTCTTGGAGAGCCTCAGAAAAAGAGGGCGACATGAGCGAGCTCTCCTCGGTCCTCCGTGACTGCAGTCATTCTTGGCCTCTCAAGTTCCCATTGAGCTTGCTGTGCTTGTCCTCTGTTGGGGGATGATGGCTCTCTTGACCTTCTCTGGTCTCTGTGAGTGCTGATAAAGGCTTGGTGATCCAGTCAGCTGTGTTTTTTGGGGTTGTAACTAGATATACGGTGGCTGCGGACGAATTGCTTGCATAAGGCTGCGTGAGCCTCTATGTGCAACGTGCAGATTTGCAAACAGGCTTGGTAGGACATAGTCTTCGCTTGCTAGCTCTTCCCACGCAGCTTCCCACGCGCGTCTCCTCTTTCCAGGCTGAAGGCCAGCGTGGTATTTCCCGCACTGCTGTGCGGTCAGTCTTGGTGAGTGCTGGCTTGTGCGTGGCCACTGCCATCTGAGATGTTGGGTTGCTCACAGAGGTCCCCCCGATGTTATTCTCTGTGTTTCCTTCTTGGGTGGGGACCAGGCACATGGCCGTACCTCTTGTGACAGGTGCAGTATTAGTCTGTCTTTCTTCTTCTCCTTACATCTTCCTGGCTGATGGCTGGTGTGGAGCTGGTCTTGCTTGCCTGTTGGATGCTGGATTCCTTGATGTTGGGCCAAGTCAGTCTTTGAAAATATCAGCTGGCACGTCCTGGAGAGATCTTTGTCTCCAAAAGCTTCTGCAGTTCCTTTCTGTTTTTCCCCATCACCAAGTAAAAAAATAAAAACACTTGGCTTGATAACATAAATGCTGGCTTCAGGGCTGGTGACAAAATTCCCACTGAAAAGCTTGGTAGGGTAGGAGTAGGCGAGGACAGGCGTGATGGTGGTGTTACGCTGTTAGGTGCTCCTGCGAATCGCACCAGGGAGGTGGAAGAAGGTTGGAGAGCTCTTTTGTGTGATCTCAAGTGTTTTGTTCCTTTGGTGTGATGTTGAACCCACATGGTGTTGATAATGTTTCAAACAAATAGACATGTACTCTTCCAAAATACAGCACTTGGGTGGAGGATATCATGTGGCAAAGTCTTGGAAAGAGCCCAGAGAATTAGTAGCCAAGAAAACTTTGTGCTGAGAAACCATCAGGTACATGGGAAGAAGCATGATCCTTCCCTGGGAGTACTGATGAGGTCCAGTAAAGGTGCTGAGGATGTTTAATTGATAACTTTGCCTTTCTGCGAACAAAAAGCCTCTTTCTTTCTACGGAGAAACAGGAACGCAGTCAAAGTGAACTCAGTCATACAGGTCCAGGGTGCAGTTTTATAGCCTCCTTTGCAGGGAGGATAATCTACAGAATTCCCACGGAAGTTGGCACAGCTGGTTTTCCTGCACAGGGTGATGGAGGGATGTCCAGGCTCTGCCACCTTCCCTTCGCTTGAGCCTGAGCCCTAGCTGGGAGGACGGGAACATTTATAGATGGAGGATTAGGACCGCCTTTTCTCCCTGTTGTCCTGCCGCTGTGTGTGCTGGAGCCCCTCTCCATCCCCTTTTTTCTAGTTATCAGTGCCAGGCTGAGGCTTGGACGCTCCATGGGTGGTGGTGGTGATGGTGTTCAGGTGCCCTTGGGGGAAGAACAAGGGCAGTGGCTCTGTCTGCAGTGGCTGGTGTTCAGGTGCCCTTTGGGGAAGAACAAGGGCAGTGGCTCCACGTGACAGTGACAGTGTGTGTGTCGTCCCACAGGGGAGCACAGAGCATCCTCGCCCTCGTCCCTCCCCACCCCAGCCCAGGAGCGGGGGCTCTGCTGTGGCAGGCCAGTTGCTCCATCACAGGGAGGAAAAGCATAAAGTGTGTCCTGAAACGCTGCCTCTGCTATTTTTTTTTTTCATTCCTTTGGTGATGAGGGCCAAATTCAATGAGGAACCTGGCTTCCAGCTGCAGTCGGGGTAATTTAGGAACTAAGACAGCTTTTTAATGTATTTTCTGTGTGTCTCGGTCTCCATCTATGATGGGAGTAAGGGTACTTGCTTGTTCAGAAGGTGGATGCATCCACAGGCATCAGCAGTCCTCCTAATTTTGAAGTGTAGTAAGAGCAGTTATTAGGGATTGTCAGAATTGCTCCAGAATTTTTTATCTATATTTGGTATAAAGGGCTCCACTCTCAAAATGGAGTTTTCTGCGGGAAGCATCTGCTTGCAACTCAGTTCTTATTTTGTAAAGGGAAAAAAAAGTTTAGGTTTTTTTCTTATTATTATTCTTTTATTTGTGATGGTAACAACATTTTTTGAAAACAAAAATGTTTTCGTGAAAAGCAGTTGGTGTTGGGGCCAATCCACTCTCTGCTGGCTGGTCGCCACGCTCCCACGTTAACCTGGGTGCCTCTGCCCCATCGGGGCTTTTCCTGGTTTTGAAGGAATATGCTTCCTCAGCCTCTGGATCCAGCTGTTTGAAAACAGAAGCAGCTACACTGAGAAACTCTTTTTTTTTTTTTTTTTTTTTTTTTTAACCCAGGTGTTTGAAGCCCCTTGTTGCTCATCCCATCTGAAGGTATTTGTTCCAAGGCTGAAACTGGGGCAGTTTGCTATTAAGGTATAAAAAGGAAAGAAGATAGCTAATCCCCTTGGAGATGAGGGGAAGGAGGGGACAGACATTTCTAAACCAGAGAGAGTTACTGGTTCTGGCTGATTGTGCTTTTTTAAACACCAGGATGGATTATAACGCTTTCAGAAACACCTAGCCTGGCCAAGCGGGCATGGGAGTGGGCAGTCCAGTTGGCTGTTGGGTATTTGTTGCTGTTTTCAAATGTTCTGGCCAAAACTGGGTAAAACAGAAGCCCTGTCTGGTCATGTAAGCTCTAAGTTTTACAAATTTCATTTACAAATGCTTTTAGGCAGAGCAATAAGAGAGCCCACCATGCTGCCAGAGGCTTCGTTGTGGTGGCACCTGGACATGCCTGGGAGAAGGTGACCTTTGCCTTCAAATTTTGGCCATTTAAAACCAGGATGGTTAAAGGAACATCGTCCTTTATAATAAAACCCTTAGACTTGAACAGATGTGCACATCAATGCCATCTCTGCCCTAGGAGGTTTGAGCCTAGAGGTGGGCAGCTGAAGACCCTGGGCTGGGATGTGGGAAGTGCTGGGTGCTTTCCTGACCCTGGTGCTAAGGGGCACAGCGCTTCTCCTCCGCTCCCTTGGGCTCTTGGCCACTGTTGGGCTGTTTTTGTTGACCGAGCATCTTAAGATGTGGGAGCTGTGTTAGGGCAGTGTTCTGCCGGTGAGGATGGCCATTCCTTGGAGGGGGCAAAAAAAGACATTTAAAAAAAATGTTTGAATTGCAAAACATGATCTTTTATTTGAAACCCAGGCTCTGTGGTGCTCTGATGCTGCATGAGAACTTGAAGGCAAGATCAATTATCCTTTGATCAAGAAGCTGGGGTGCATTTGAGTGAGAAAGTGAAGCTGCCCCCCTCTTGCTCGGGGTCTCTCCAACCAGGTGCAGTGAAATGCAGACAGCAAACGGTGGGGGGAAAAAGAGGAAAAAAAATAAAAATCGATGAGGCTGTTTTGAAAATCTTTCGCTTCCAGTAGACTGAGGGACTGTGAACAGCATGAGGCTGGTAGTCTGTGCTTGAAAATACGGGGTCTGATCCTGGTGTTGGTTACAGACACGTAAATCCCAGGCAGTGCTGCTGGCAGCGATGGGGAGCTGCTGAAAGGTCACTCCAGCATGGACCCACAGACTTTCTGGCATAGGTGTGCCCGTTCCTCTTGTTCCTCAGCCACTCTTCTTTTCTAGTTGTCCTTGTGCATTTCAAATAACAGGGGTGTGACATGGCTGGTTCGGCTGATGGGTGGGTCCCCAACCACTGCCCAGTGGCTCCGGCCGAAAGCCGGTGGAGTGGCTCCTGGCTGCCAGGATGCTGTAGGTAGGGCTGTCTTGCAGCTTCCTTGGCCACTGCTTAAATCTGCCCTAGCCCAAATGATGTTTGTTTGTTTGTTGTAATACAGCAGTCTGATCCGGAAACCCAGATCCCATCACATCAGAGCAAGCTGGATCCCAGCCCCTCAGGGATGCCCAAAGGAGTGTGCTAGAGTGATCTCTCCTCCTTCTTTCCCCTAACTGCTCCTTTTTTTCCCCTCTTGTTTAAATCTCATTTTATGAACCCCTGGACGAACCTGAAAATCAGGTCTGACAACAAAGATAAAAACGCATCCCCTGGTCCCGAAGGCAGATGTGCCGCTGCTGCGGGACCTCAGGGCTCCCGTGGGGCAGAGCTGTAACGCCAGGCTCTGTGCCCTGCAGCGTGCAGGGGCTGCGGTGAGTTTGCTGTTTGATGGGAGCTAATTTTCCCGTTGGAGCCGATGGTCCGTGCTGCGGCCAGCATCAGCCTTCCTCCGGCACGAGGGCCGGACCAGGAGTTCGGAAGCGATAAGTCCCATGATGGCTAATTTTGACACATGGGGTTGCGGCGGATTTGAAAGCAGCCTCGTGCTGAGTACGATAAAGGAGGGGTGTGTGCTTCCTTGCAGATCGAAACTCGCCATTCGCATAGTTGCTGCTTTACACCAGCACAGGATCTGGCCTCCCGAAAGGCGTGTGAGCTGTTCCTGCGTGTATTGATGGCTCTCTGAGCAGGTGCTGCTGCTGGCAGCAGAGCGGAGGAAACGCGGCTCCAGCTTTTGTTATCTTGCGTGATCTTTTTATTAGATAGCTTCAGCAGCGTACTTCTGAATCGAGCATTTTAATTTTCATAAATGAAACCCCAGAAGCACAAACACGGAGAAGCTGTTAGGGCTAGACCCTGCAGGCATCAGTGTCCCGGGCGGGAAGATCAGCCGGTGTCTCTGGGCGGCTGTGTTCAAGTGTAAAGCTGCCCATGCTGAATTTTCGACTCGGAGTTGAACTCTGAATTGGGGTTTGCATGTCAAGGGTCTGATTTTTCCAATGTGTGAGGATGTGGAGACCTCCGACGGCTCCCTTGGCGCACTGGGGACCAGAAGGGCTGAGGATCAGGGCTCCCGCAGCGGAGGAGATACCGGGAGATTTCGGAGTTTGGGGACTTTGGCCAGCACGTAGCAAATGTCTCAGCACAGCGTGGGAAAGGCATAAAAATACACATGTCAGAACAGGGCAGGCTTTTAAGTGTTTTTTATTGAGAATGAAAAGGTCAGATTGAACAGGGTTGTTGTCTGGGGACCTGTGTGTGCACCTGCTGGTCATACGGGGGGGACACGTGTCAGTCTGTGCTGGTGGCTGGGAGCTTGTCTGCGCTTAAAAATTGATGAGTGGAATGGTTAAAACAATTTTCCTTGTCGTGGTCAAGCTGAACTGTCTGCTCCATGTAGGATGGGAGTGAAGGATCCCAGCATGAGGCTGCTTTATTCCAGTTTAACTTGTGTTCATGCTTGGGCTTCTGCAAGCATAGCTGTACTGATATTAAAAAAAAAAAAATTAAAAAAAAGCTCTGAATATTGGTAATGCTTTAAAGGAGATTTAAAAGTGAATGCAACTTTTGACCAGGCAGAAAACCAGACACCATTCAGGCAGGCCGTGATGTGAGGAGTGTAATTAGTACTTGCTGAAATTATTTTAATGGGTAAGATTTTCTTTTAAAGGGATCGGGGAGTCTGGTTACTTCAATTTTGGAGTGACCACTGTAAAGTTATGCTGTGGATGCCTGTTTTTCTGGAAGTGCTGACTGCACTTCTCTGAAACTTGGAATTCTTGCAGAGGTTTTGAATTGTCTGAAAAATCTGAACAATATAAGAAAACTCAAACCATACCAGAGGATTGATATTTAAAATCAGGCATTGTAAAGGCTTTTAGATTTAAATCAGCAAACAGGAAACCTTGCTTTCTGTACTCGGCTTGTGCATTAATTTTTTGGTTTTCTTCAGAAATGTTGATTCTTACTGTCAGTAATACAGCTTCAGTATTATCAGCCAGTGCGTGAACGGACTGTTTCTGATCATCATGTCTTTAAGGATTTTAGGATTCCCGGCCTCACCTTATTTTCCTTGCAGCTTGGGATCACTTTTTAAACTTATAATCACATTCTTGGCTTTTTATGAACTGTACATTGAATTCAACTAGTTGGAAAAAACAAATGAAGAATCTCTTTTGAGAAAGATGTGCTCTTTCAGTAAATTTGTGTTCCAGTAGTTTATTCAGAGACTACTTAGTGCTTTGACTGTGATAGCTGGTTCCTGCTGTTTGGGTATTTGCTTTAAATTACTTTTAACTGATAAACTGCCTGTTGAAATGGTGCATCAATATAAGTGGCCTGGATTGTGCTGAGCATGAAAATGAAGATGCAGATGTGCAGGCGGAGGTGTGTACAGATTGCAAAGTCTCAGCCGCTGTAGCTGGTGATCTGAAGGCACGGGAGTTGTACCGAGTTATGACAGTGTAAAGCTGTGTTACCGAAGAGACTTTCCTGCTGTTATCTCTTGCAGGACTGTGATAGGAAGCCGGGATTTCTTGTTGCAAGATGGAAATCAGAATGAGCTGTGCAGACATCACTGAGCATCTGTTGCGGTGGCTCTGAACTAGGAGGACCTCAGTTTTGCAGAGCTAAAAGCCTGCCTCTTGTTACTATTTCTGTTGTGAAAGCACCTGGACACTCCCCGTAAAGGTTGTTGAGGGATATATGAAACCCAGAGGTGGCTCCTTAGGGACAGCCTTTGCCTGTATTTCTCTGGGGAATTCAGTAGGCCAAAGACTTGTGCTGGAATTGATGGCAGTGGTTTGAGTATGTCTGTACTGGGCACTTGTTTGGTTGAGCCAAAGTGGGAATGAGCATGACTGTGAGGGACAGACCCTTTTCTGGGACTTCTTGTTGTCTCTGAATGTCTGTATCTCATGTGTGCTTTCCCAGCAGAGCTGGCTTGGTTAAGGCATGGCTTTGCTAAGCCTCTTTGTGGTCCCTTCTGGTGCCAGGCTCGTGGGGGTGCTCCTTGCTGAAGGATGTGTATGGGCAACTGTGCAGAAGGACCTTGGGGAGAGGAGCTCTGCTGATCTGCTTTGGGGGCCTCAAGTCGTGGGAAATGCTTGTTGAAATCATGTCTCGAAGAGATCTGATGTGGTGGTGGCATCATGGCTTGATGGCTGGTGATACAGCAGTTACGCGGCTCTTCTGGTACTGCAAGAGTGATCAGACATTGGAACAGGCTGCCCAGGGAAGTGGTGGAGTCACCATCTCTGGAGGGGTTCAAGAAACGTGTAGATGTGGTGCTGAGGGACATGGGTTAGTGGGTTAGGTGGTGTTGGGTTGACGGTTGGACTTGATCCTTGAGGTCTTTTCCAGCCTTAGTTATTCTATGAGGTCACAAATGGAGAGTCCAACAGATTGGCTCAGGTGGATTTTGCTGTGGCCGGTCAGGCTGTCCCTGCCCTGCGGACGTGTGGCCAGGAGGGAATGTGAACCTGGGCATTGGTGGGTTCCTGCCCCACTGGGGCCATGCTGGGCCCCACTGGCTGCTGAGGAGGGGGGGTTCGCAGCAGGCTTCAGCTGGGGAGCTCGGGGAGGGTCTGTGGGGTCCTGCTCACCTTGCTGAGGGAACCCCAGGTGCGAGGGGACAGGGACAGCCATCGTGGAGAGTAAAGCCAGGCAGATGCAGTTCAGCCAGCCAAGTGTGCCGAGTCCTGTAGCTGATCTTGTAAACATTGTTTGAGTTAAACCTGGTGAAAGACAAGCCCAAGCCAAGATCTTTTACACACAGGTTGGGCCCCAAGAAATATTGTCCTACCTGGAGGTCCTGTTGTGGGTTGAATTGAAACGGTCTTGGAACCAGAGGGGAATGTTGTTGTCTTCTGCCTTTGCAGATAAGACCGAAGGGCACTTTGCCAGGAGCCTGTGGGAAGGGCCTACGTTGTGTATAACTCTACATCATTTGAAAATGAAAAGTAAACATGCGCAACCATAATATTTGCTTGTACTTGTCTCCTCCTTGATGGATGGAGAGAAATTGCTCTTTGGCTGAGTTCACCAGCAATAAAACGCTGCAGTTCCTCCTCTTCACCCCAAGCCTGCAGTGAGTGGAGAGGCCATCGTGATCTCTGGCTGAATTTGTCCTCGTCACACCTGAGGGGAGTGCTGAGGGTCCTGGGGACTTTTATACCTGGGCCTAGCCCTGTGGAGAGTCAGGGCTGGATGCCACTGCAAGGACTGTGGGACTGAGCTGGGAAGGGCGGACACGAGCGTGTTCTTGTGGTGTTGGTGCAATGGAGATCTGCCACTGCTTGGGAGAGGCAAGAGCCCTGTCACTGCTGGCTGCTGTAGCGTGGGGGACAGAGGGTGCTGGTGGAGGCAGGAAGCTGTCCCACCAGGGACCTGGACTGTGAGCCACCAGCACTCTTTTCCATTTTGCTGCATGTTGGTTGTAGACATGTGGGCTCGTGTGCACCCTGCTGAGCAGCACAGGTCCAACAAATGCAAACCTGAACCTCAGTTCATCGTTACAGCAGCAAATAGCTGTAACTTTAAGTGGCAATGACAAGGAAAGCCTGCGCTTGTCATGAGCAGAGATAGGGCTGTCAGGGCAACCAGGATGTGGCCGGGATGGGATGGCGGCCGTGGGCTGGCAGGGGTGGGAAGCAGTGTGTGGTTCAGATGCCGCCTATCTCAGTGGGATGCACCCGGCCATCTGTCCTGGCATGCCATGACCTTGCTGTCCCCTCTGCTCTACCTTCATCTTCTGCAGAGGGGAGAAGTGGCACCGAGTCGGTCACTTCAAGAAAGGGTCGTGTCTG